>NC_044996.1:25029553-25300169 GCF_008728515.1 Papio anubis
GGTAATTAAATCTGATTATTTCATGTAAAAATATTTAATAAATCCCCCATTTTTCTTACCCCAAGACTCCATCCCTACTCTCTGCCAAAAAGACTTAACCTGCCTCCTAAACATAACAAGAAGGACAAATGAAATAAATAAAGACAAAGAATAAGATACTGTAGACTATTGCTAGTCAGTGTGTTTCTTGTCTGGAAGCTTGTTAATAAATGCAGAATCTCAGATCCCACCTAGAACAACTGAATCAGAACCTTCACTTTAACAAGATTTGCTGGTGATCTTTGTGCACGTTAAAGTTTGAGAAGTACTATTCTATAAATACATTAGAATAAAAAAATGGGATGCAACCATAAAAGAGAATGAGTTCATGTCCTTTGTAGGGATATGGATGAAGCTGGAAACCATCATTCTCAGCAAACTAATACAAGAACAGAAAACCAAACACCGTATGTTCTCACTCATAAGTGGGAGTTTAATAATGAGAACATGTCCTGGGTTTTGTGGACTGGTTTTGCTTTTCAGGCATCTTTTAATTATAATCTCCCTTTGTTCACACTTTAGGTCTTGAGCTTCTTCACTTTGTTAAATCAGTGACTATTCCTTCATCTACTTTCTGACTTCTAAAAAAATTTCTTGAATTCATTTATCAGCTGATGTCTCTTCTGTTCTAATTACCATTTTTGATTCCTTCAATTCTGATGAGGAAATAAGTATACTTAAAAATTCTCTATTCCCATTTTTTAAACAATTTTACTTTAAGTTCTGGGATACATGTGCAGAGCGTGGACGTTTGTTACATAGGTATACATGTGCCATGGTGGTTTGCTTCACTCTGTCAACCCATCATGTACGATCTCGGCTCACTGCAACCTCCACCTCCTGGGTTCAAGTGATTCTCCTGCCTCAGCTTCCCTAGTAGCTGGGACTACAGGTACGTGCCACCACGCCCAGTTAATTTTTGTATTTTTAGTAGAGACAGGGTGTCACCATGTTGGCCAGGATAGTCTCAATCTCTTGACCTCGTGATCCACCCACCTCGGCCTCCCAAAGTTGTGGGATTACAGGCGTGAGCCACTGCGCCCGGCTCCATCATCTAGGTTTTAAGCCCTGCATGCATTATGTATTTGTCCTAATGCTATCCCTCCCCTGCCCCCCACCTCCCGTCAGGCCCCAATGTGTGATGTTCCCCTCCCTGTGTCCATGTGTTCTCATTATTCAACTCCCACTTATGAGTGAGAACATACGGTGTTTAGTTTTCTGTTCTTGTATTAGTTTGCTGAGAATGATGGTTTCCAGCTTTGTCCATATCCCTGCAAAGGACATGAACTCATTCTTTTTTATGGCTGCATCCCATTTTTTTTATTCTAATGTATTTATAGAATAGTACTTCTCAAACTTATAATGTGCACAAAGATCACCAGCAAATCTTGTTAAAGTGAAGGTTCTGATTCAGTTGTTCTAGGTGGGATCTGAGATTCTGCATTTATTAACAAGCTTTCAGACAAGAAACACACTGACTAGCAATAGTCTACAGTGTCTTATTTTTTGTCTTTATTTCTTTCATTTGTCCTTCTTGTTATGTTTAGGAGACAGGTTAATTCTGGCTACTGTGGGATGTGCATGTGAGAGACTGAACTTGAAAGACCATAAAAAACAGACTCGTAACCAAAGGTACTTCTATTAGGAACCTCTATCTATGGCTTCCAGGATCTGCAATGTTCTCATATTGACCATTGTTTTTCAAATAAACTATTTATCTATGGAAGGAATTTTAAAATAAAGGTAAAATAGAGGAAGCAGACTGCTTCTGCAGGACCCGGGAGACCCCCGCCAAAACTGTGAGTGCCCCAACCACAGAAGTGGGAAAGGGAGACCCTCCTCTTCTGAATACACACTCTCACTGGAATAGCTGAAGGTCTGTTTGTGGGAGAAGTTTCTGACTTTACCTGGAACTGAGTCAATTTAGAGAGCTAAGTGAAATACAGGGGTAGAAGGAGCAGCAGAAAGGCCCTGGGAGCTCGCTGGGTTCCCTAGCAGGCCATTCCTCCCTGGCACTACAGGGACCCAACGGGAGAGGAGCTGGGGTTAAAACTACACAAGGAGAAGCAAATCTCTAGCTGAACTTTGTAACAATTTGAACGGGGTGAGAAGGGGGCTGTTGGTGGCAGGGGGAAGGGGGACACAGTGGGAGTGAGACTGGCCTTTTGGTTTGCATGGGAGCTGGGTGAGGTCTGTGACTGCTGGTTTTCCCCCACTTCTGCAACAATGTGCATGACTCAGCAGAGGCAGCCATAATCCTCCTAGGTACACAAATCCAGTGACCTGGGAATCTCACCTCCATCACCCACAGCAGCCCCAGCAAGACCCATGCAAGGAGAGTCTGGGCTCAAACCTGCCTAGCCCCGCCCCTACATGATGGTCCTTCTCTACCCACCCTGGTGGTAGAAGATAAAGGGCGTATAATCTTGGGAGTTCTAGGGCCCCACACACTGCCAGTTCCTTCGCATTCTACCATAGCTAATGCTCTCTGGAATGCACCACCTCCCAGCAGGAGTCCAAGCCGCACAAAAATAGAGCATTAAACTACCAAAGCTAAGAGCCCTCAGGGAGTCCATTTCACTCCCCTCCCCCACACCTCCCCCTACCCCCACCGGCCACCTCCACCAGAACAGGCACTGGTATCCACGGCTGAGAGACCCATAGATGGTTTGTGTTAAAGGACTCTGTGCAGACAATCCCCAGTACCAGCCAAGAGCTGGGTAGACTGGCTGAGTGACTAGATGCAGAGAGAGACAACAATCACTGCAGTTCAGGTCAAAGGAAACCACATCCATAGGAAAAGGGGGAGAGTACAACATCAAGGGAACACCACATGGGACAAAAGAATCTGAACAACAGCCTTCAGCCCTAGACGTTCCCTCTGACAAAGCCTACCCAAATAAGAAGGAACTAGAAAACCAACCCTGATAATGTGACAAAACAACACTCCAACACCCCCAAAAATTCACACTAGTTCACCAGCAATGGATCCAAACCAAGAAGAAATCCCTGATTTACCTGAAAAAGAATTCAGGAGGTTAATTATTAAGCTAATCAGGGAGGGGTCAGAGAAAGGCAAAGAGGCAAAGCCCAGTGCAAGAAAATCCAAAAAATGATACAGGAAGTGAAGGCAGAAATATTCCAGGAAATAGATAGCTTAAAGAAAAATAAAAAATAAAAAATTCAGAAATATTTGG
Source organism: Papio anubis (assembly GCF_008728515.1). Classification (NCBI taxonomy): domain Eukaryota; kingdom Metazoa; phylum Chordata; class Mammalia; order Primates; family Cercopithecidae; genus Papio; species Papio anubis. The sequence continues at coordinate 25,032,790 of NC_044996.1, forward strand.
ATACACTTTTAGAAGTGTGAAATGCCATGGAAAGTCTCAGCAATAGAATTGAACAAGTGGAATAAAGAAATTCAGAGCTAGAGGACGAGGTCTTTGAATTAACCCAATCCAACAAAGACAAAGGAAAAAGAGCAAGAAAATATAAACAGTCTGGGCACGGTGGCTCACGCCTCTAATCCCAGCACTTTGGGAGGCTGAGGTGGGTGAATTGTGAGGTCAGAAGATTGAGACCATCCTGGCTAACAAGGTGAAACCCCATCTCTACTAAAAATACAAAAAATTAGCCAGGTGTGGTGGCATGCACCTGTACTCCTAGCTACTCGGGAGGCTGAGGCGGGAGAATTGCTTGAACCCGGGAGGCAGAGGTTGCAGTGAGCCGAGATTGTGCCACTGCACTCCAGCGTGGGTGACAGAGTGAGACACCATCTCAAAAGAAGAAGAAGGAGGAGGAGGAGGAGGAGGAGGAGGAAGAGGAGGGGGAGGAGAAGGAGGACGACCTCCAAAAAGTGCAGAATTATGTTAAATGACCAAACATAAGAATAATTGGTGTTCCTGAGAAAGAAGACAATTCTAAAAGCTTGGAAAACATATTTGCGGGAATAATCCAGGAAAACTTCTCCAGCCTTGCTAGAGACCTAGATATCCAAATACAAGAAGCACAAAGAACACCCGGAATATTCATTGCAGAAGGATCTTTGCCTAGGCAGATTGTCAGGTTATCTAAAGTTAAGACAAGGGAAAGAATCTTAAGAGCTGTGAGATAGAAGCACCAGGTAACCTATAAAGGAAACCTATCAGGTTAACAGCAGATGTCTCAACAGAAACCCTACAAGCTGGAAGGGATTGGGGCCCTATCTTCAACCTCCTCAAACGAAACAATTATCAGCCAAGAATTTTGTATCCAGCGAAACCAAGCATAATATATGAAGGAAGAACAGTCTTTTTCAGACAAACAAATGCTGAGAGAATTTACCACTACCAAGCCACCACTACAAGAACTGCTAAAAGGGGCTCCAAATCTTGAAACAAATCCTGGAGACACATCAAAACAGAACCTCTTTAAAACATAAATTGCACAAGACCTATAAAACAAAAATACAAGTTAAAAAGCAAAAGCAGTAAATTACACAGTACACAGGCAACAAAGAGTACGATGAATGCAACGGTACCTCACATTTCAATACTAACATTGAATGTAAATGGCCTAAATGCTCCACTTAAAAGATATAGAACTGCAGAATGGATAAGAACTCACCAGCCAACCATCTGCTGCCTTCAGGATACTCACCTAACACATAAGGATGCACATAAACTTAAAGTAAAGAGGTAGAAAAAGCATATCATGAAAATGGACAGCAAAAGTGAGCCGGGGTAGCTATTCTTACATCAGATAAAACAAACTTTAAAGCAACAGCAGTTAAAAGAGACAAAGAGGGACATTATATAATGGTAAAAGGCCTTGTCCGACAGGAAAATACCACAATTCTAAACATATATGCACCTAACACTGGAGCTCCCAAATTTATAAAACAATTACTAATAGACCTAAGAAACGAGATAGGCAGCAACACAGTAATACTGGGAGACTTCAGTACTCCATTGACAGGACTAGACAGGTCATCAAGACAGAAAGTCAACAAAGAAAAAATGGATTTAAACTATACCTTGGAACAAATGGACTTAACAGATATATACAGAACATTTCATCCAGCAACCACAGAATACACATTCTATTCAACAGCACATGGAACTTTCTCCAATTTAGGCCATAAAATGAGCATCAATAAATTTAAGAAAATTGAAATTATATAAAGCACTCTCTCAGACCACAGTGGAATAAACCTGGAAATCAACTCAAAAAGTCACCTTCAAAACCATGCAAATACATGGAAATTAAATAACCCACTCCTGAATGAGCATTGGGATTAAAAATAGAATCAAGATGCAAATTCGGGAAGGGGGACATCACACACCGGGGCTTTATTATGGGGAGGGGAGGGGAGGGATTAGCCAGAGAGCATACCCCATAAAATTGATGAGTAGTTGGGTGCTGACAGTTGATGTGCAGACAGCAACATGCATAATAAAAGTATGTTACATAACAAACCTGCACGTTATGCACATGTACCCTAGAACTTAAAGTATGGGCTGGCAAAAATTTAAAAATGTTTGAACTGAATGAGACAATAATGGACATTGTCTATCATAAAACCCCTGAGCAGCAAACGTATCCCAGAGGAAAGCCCCAGCCCTGCGCGAAAAGTTCATATTCTAAGAGGAAAGTTCATAGCCCTGAACACCAACATCAAAAAGACTGAAAGAGTACAAACTGACACTCTAAGGTCATATCTCAACGAACTAGAGAAACAAGAACAAACCAAACCGAAACCCAGCAGAAGAAAGGAAATAACCAAGATCAGAGCAGAACTAAATGAAATTGAAACACACACACACACATTCACAAAATACAAAAGATAAATGATTTTTTTAAAAAAGCTGGTTCTTTGAAAAGATAAAATTCATAGATCATTGGCAAGATTAACCAAGAAAAGAAGAGAGAAAATCCAAATAACCTAAGAAATGAAACAGGAGATACTACAACTGACACACTGAAATGCAAACTGTCATTCAAGGCTACTATGAACACCTTTACACACATAAACTAGAAAACCCGGAAGAGATGGATAAATTCCTGGAAAAATACAACCCTTATAGCTTACATCAGGAAGAATTTGATACCCTGAACAGATCAATAACAAGCAGCAAGATTGAAGTGGTAATTTTAAAGTTACCAACAAAGAAAAAGTTCAGGAGCAGATGGATTCACAGAAGAATTCTACGAGACATTCTAAGAATTGTTACCAATCCTTTTGACACTATTCCACAAGATAGAGAAATAAGGAACCCTCCCTAATTCATTCTGTGAAGCCACCATCACCTTAATACCAAAACCAGGAAAGGACATAACCAAAAAAGAAAACTATAGACCAAAATCTTTGATGAACATAGACACTAAAATCCTTAACAAAATACTTAGCTACCTGAATCCAACAACATATCAAAAAGATAATCCACCATGATCAAGTGGGTTTCATACCAAGGATGCAGGGATGGTTTAACATATGCAAGTCAGTAAAGTGATACACCACATAAATAGAATTAAAAACCAAAATCATGTGATCATTTCAATAGATTCAGAAAAAGCATTCGACAAAATCCAGCATCCCTTGATGATTAAAACTCCCAGCAAAATCGGCCTACAAGGAGCATTCCTTAATGTAATAAAAGCCATCTATAACGAACCCACAGCCAACATGATACTGAATGAGGAAAAGTCAAAAGCATTTGCTCTGAGAACTGGAATGACACAAAGATGCCCACTCTCACCACTTCTCTTCAACATTGTATTGGAAGTCCTAGCCAGAGCAATCAGACAAGAGAAAGAAATAAAGCGCATCCAAATCAATAAAGAGGAAGTCAAACTGTCACTGTTTCCTGACAATATGATAGTTTACCTTGAAAACCCTAAGGACTCCTCCAGAAAGCTCCTAGAACTGATAAAAGAATTCAGCAAAGTCTCCGGATACAAGATTAATGTACACAAATCAGTAGCTCTTCTATATACTAACAGCAACCAAGCAGAGAATCAAATCAAGAACTCAACCCCTTTTACAATAGCTGCAAAAATTAAAATATTTAGGAATATACCTAAACAAAAAGTCAAAAGACCTGTACAAGGAAAACTAAAACACTGCTGAAGGAAATCATAGACAACAGAAACAAATGGAAACACATCCCATGCTAATGGATGAGTAGAATCAATATTGTGAAAATGTTCATACTGCCAAAAGCAGTCTACAAATTCAATGCAATCCCTATCAAAATACCACCATCATTGTTCACAGAATTAGAGAAAACAATTCTAAAATTTATATGTAACAATAAAAGAGCCCACATAGCCAAAGCAAGGCTAAGCAAAAAGAACAAATCTGGAGGCATCACACTACCCGATTTCAAACTATAATAAAAGGCCATAGTCACCAAAACAGTATGGTACTGGTACAAAAATAAGCATATAGACCAGTGGATCAGCATAGAAAACCCAGAAATAAACCCAAATACTCACAGCCAACTGATCTTCAACAAAGCAAACAGAAACATAAAGTGGAGAAAGGACACCCTTTTCTTTCTTTCTTTTTTTTTTATTATACTCTAGGGTACATGTGCACAACGTGCAGGTTTGTTATATATGTATACATGTGCCATGGTGGTGTGCTGCACCCATTAACTCGTCATTTACATTAGGTATATCTCCTAATGCTATCCCTCCCCCCTTCCCCCTCCTCACAATAGGCCCTGGTGTGTGGTGTTCCCCTTCCTGAAAAGGACACCCTTTTCAACAAATCATGCTAGGATAATTGGCTAGCCGCTTGTAGGAGAATGAAACTGGGTCCTCATCTCTAATCTTATACAAAAATCAACTCAAGATGGATTAAGGACTTAAATCTAAGACCTGAAACTACAAAAATTCTAGAAAATAACATTGGAAAAACCCTTCTAGACATTGGCTTAGGCAGCGATTTCATGACCAAGAACCCAAAAGCAAATGCATTAAAAACAAAGATAAATTGCTGGGACCTAATTAAACTAAAGAGTTTTTGCATTTAAGTCTCTACCATAAAAACCCTAGAGGAAAACCTAGGTAGTACCATTCAGGACATAGGCATGGGCAAAGACTTCATGTCTAAAAATTACCAAAGCAATGGCAGCAAAGCCAAAATTGACCGATAAGGATCTGATAAACTAAAAGCTTCTGCACAGCAAAGAAACTACCATCAGGTGAACAGGCAACCTACAGAATGGGAGAAAGTTTTGCAATCTACTCATCTGACAAAGGGCTAATATCCAGAACCTACAAGAACTCCAACAAATTTTAAGAAAACAAACAACCCCATCAAAAAGTGGGCAAAGGATATGAACAGACATTCTCAAAGACATTCATACAGCCAACAGGCACATGAAAAATGCTCATCATCACTGGCCATCAGAGAAATGCAAATCAAAACCACAATGAGATACCATCTCACACCAGTTAGAATGGCCGATCATTAAAGTCAGGAAACAACAGGTGCTGGAGGATGTGGAGAAATAGGGCACTTTTTACACTGGTGGGATTGTAAACTAGTTCAACCATTATGGAAAAGAGTATGGCATTCATCAAGGATCTAGAACTAGATGTACCATATGACCCAGCCATCCCATTACTGGATATATACCCAAAGTTATAAATCATGCTGCTATAAAGACACACATGCACATTATGTTTATTGCTGACGCATTACAATAGCAAAAGACTTGGAATCGGCAAATGTCCATCAGTGACAGACTGGATTAAGAAAATGTGGCACATATACACCATGGAATACTATGCAGCCATAAAAAGGATGAGTTTGTGTGTCCTTTGTAGGGACATGGATGCAGCTGGAAACCATCATTCTTAGCAAGCTATCACCAAGAACAGAAGCCAAACACCACATGTTCTCCTCATGGAGGTGGGAACTGAACAATGAGATCACTTGGACTCGGGAGGGAACATCACACACCGGGGCCTATCATGGGGAGGGAGGAGGGGGAGGGGAGGGGAGGGATTGCATTGGGAGTTACCTGATGTAAATAGCGAGTTGATGGGTGCTGATGAGTTGATAAGGTGCAACACAGCAACATGGCACAAAGTATACATGTAACAAACTGCACGTTATGCACATGTACCCTAGAACTTAGAAGTATAATAGTAATAAAAAAATAAATTTTTTTTTAAAAAGAGTTTTGCACTTGGCAAAAGAACAGTCAGCAGAGTAAATGGACAATCCACAGAGTGGGAGAATGTCTCCACAATCTATACATCTGACAAAGGACTAATATCCAGAATCTACAATGAACTCAAACAAATCAGTGAGAAAAAAACAATCTCATCAAAAAGTGGGCTAAGGACAAGAATAGACAATTCTCAAAAGAAGATCTACAAATGGCCAGCAAACATATGAAAAAATTCTCAACATCACTAATGATCAGGGAAATGCAGATCAAAACCACAATGAGATACCACCTCACTCCTGCAACAATGGCCATAATAAAAAAGTAAAAAATCAGTAAATGTTGGTGTGGATGTGATGAACAGGTAGCACTTCTACACTGCTGGTGGGAATGTAAACTAGTACGGCCACTTTAGAAAACAGTGTAGAGATTCCTTAAAGAGCTAAAAGTAGAACTACCATTTGATCCAGCAATCCCACTACTAGATATCTACCCAGTGGAAAATAGTCATTATTCGAAAAAGACAGTTGCACATGCATGTTTATAGCAGCACAATTCACAATTGCAAAATCATGGAACCAATCCAAATGCCCATCAATCAAAGAGTGGATAAAGAAACTGTGGTATATATACAAAGGACTACTATGCAGCCATAAAACAATGAATTAATGGTATTTGCAGGACCTGGATGAGATTGGAGACTATTATTCAAAGTGAAGTGACTTGGGAATGGAAAAGCAAACATCTTATGTTCTCACTGATTATTTTTTTCCGATAGTTCTATACTTATTGAGCACTTTTTATATTCCAGAAACTCATATACTATCTCATCAGTTCCTCACAATAGCTCTCTGTGGTAGATACCATTATCACCCTCATTTTATAAATGTAGAAACAAAGCTAAGAGAGATAGATAATGTGTCTTAGGCCATATAACTAATATATTTTAGAGCTGAGATGCAAGCTGAGGTCTGTCTGATACATAGACCTCATTCTTTTTTTCTGGACTACATTAGCTCTTCTAATGACTCCACCGTGGTCAAGTCCAGCTTGTCATCTTCCAGGTACTGAAATGTGAGCTTCCTGAATGTTAGACTTACTATTCCAGACAGCTACCCCAATGGCTTCTATCAGTATGACTAAAACTGCTTGCTCAGTCTTACCCTCTGTTCTAATAACTTCAAAACTCTCCAAACTTATTTTAATTTCTGCTGAGATTTATTTTATTTCTCAAATTCTTCCTGTATCTTATTTCCCTATAAAGTAGATGTCAAGAATTTTCACAACTTACAGAATTTTGCTACTAACATATATCCTGTTGGCTTCTGGAATTGTAACTCTTCACTTTGTCTATTCCAGCTTTTCTGGCTTTCTGTGCAAATTGCCAGCATGATTTTATCTGAGAACTGTGTAACTGGCCACATATCAACCATTTCCTCTTCATTTTTACACTCTGCTTCTCCTAAGCATGATATCAGTGTCCATAAGGAGGCATCGCAGACCACATATAAGGGTAGTCTTTCATTGCTCCACTATCACTTCAATTTCTTTCCTTACCCACCCACTGCTATGTGTTATCTTCTTCAATTTCATCAGTATATCTGGCATTTTATTTCTCTGCAAGATTTTGAGAAGAAAATCATATACCAAAGCTCGATCTAGACACATTTCACAGCCTTTGACATTTAAAGAATTTTAGAGAAATCCTAGTACTTGTCAATCAAGTAATGCCTATCCCTTTATTGCTGGTTGTTGCACCTTGTGGAGTATGCAGTTTGCCAGCCTCAGCACTTTCTGCAGTTAGATTCCATGTGTTACCCTTGATGACCATTTCTCTTTTCTTTCAGGTGTCACTGAAAACAGCAGCCTTCAGAGCTTTGCTGAAGGTGCTGTCATCCAGAGTCTGTTGAACTCAACAGTGAGGCTAGCAGGGCTGGGAGCACTTCTCTTCTTCAACAACTGCATCTTGATGCTCACTTCTGGAGCTGTCACGTCAACTCCTCTATCAGCTGTATCTTTTCCTTTGATTGGTACCTCAACATAAGACCATGGCCTCTCTTTTTTCTCTGCTCCTAAAACAATTCTAGAAAGAGTACCACAATCCAAATTTCTTCTTTTGTACTGTCAGTCTGTTCAATTTGACTACAAAGGACACCACTAGCAAACATTCTCTCTTACCCATTCTCAGATGTTAGTAAGTCCTGACTTAATTTTGCCTTAGCATGCTGTTTTTCACTTATCTCCTTGACTGTCTGTTTATACTTTCCTTTTATTCATTCTTTGATTTTTGCTACTTTGCTTTTTTTCTTTTTCTCTCTGCTCTCCATTAAACATATCTGTTTTTGGGAATTTGTGTTTGGCTTTATGAAGCCGTTGGTTTAGCTCTGTCCCTAAAGAGGTTTCCTCGAAGCCTTTCTTAAAGGCTTTTTTCAGGTCACTCTTGTCACATCCCAAAAGTGGCACAGAGCTTCTGAGAATTTATTCTGAGTCAATAGTAACACCCATGCATGAAAAAGTATGTAAGTATGTATGTACAAGGTTTTCAGCACAATACCATTTACATTGTAAAAAAATAGGCACAACAAAAATTTCTATCAATAAGAGATTGAATAAATTTTAGTACAGCCTTATAATGGAACAGTAAAGTGCATTTAAAATGGTAATGTAAAGTTGCATTTACCGACATCAAAAGATTCTAAAATATTTATTGAGTGAAAAAGCAGGTTAAAAAGTATAAATACACTAATACATATATAAAATTATATGTGTGTGTGTGTGTATATATATATATATATAACTTGTTCAACATCACTGACTCTAGAGTCAAGCAAATTTGAGTATGACTATTAGCTCCACTATTTACTAACTGTCTGACTTCGGGCAATTTATTAACTTCTCTGTGTATTGCCATGCACATTTGTATAATGGGGATAATAGTGCCTACCTCATGCAATTTTAATGAGGATTAAATTATGTAATTCATGTTAAGTGTTCAGGAGAATGACTGCCCATTATATCTAATATTTGAAACTTAAATAAAAATGTATGTGTAAGTGCTTCAAAGAGTGAAAAGTGACTGAGAGGTAATTGATAAATACTGAAACATATTATGGCCTCATACTGATACTATTGAGTATGAGAGAAAGATCTCTTAACTCTGAGATGTTTCATACACAAGACATGTCACATAAAGGGGAGGGTTCCCCCTATAAGGAGAGGGTAGAGCAAAGGGCATTGATGCCAATGGGAACTTATAAGAGTGTCCCCGAAACTCCCAGTGCTATAGCATATCTAGCCTTTGACAAAAAATGTGGTTTAAGTAGTTTCTTCTGTGCTGTTTCCCATAATCTCCCCACCTGCCCTCCTCTTTGGCAGTATCAAATCAGAAACCCAGGGCCTTCAGTATCATCATAGGACAAAGTAAGTAATGGTGGGGATTCCATAAATCCATGAATTTATGGTCAATTGATTCCTGATAAAGATGCCAGGAATACACAATAGGGAAAGGATGGTCTCTTCAATAAGTAGTGCTGGGAAAACTGGATATTCACATGTAGAAGAGTAAAATTATACTCTTATCTCTCACCATATACAAAAATCAACTAAAAATGGATTAAAGATTTCAATGTAACATGTGAAATTGTTAAACTACTAGAAGAAAACATAAAAAGGTGCATAACATTATCTGGGTGATGATATTTTGGATATGAACCCCAAAATATAGGCAACAAAAGTGAAAAAGACAAATGGGATTACATCAACCCAAAAAGCTTCTGCACAACAAAGGAAATAAGAGTGATAGATACCCAATGGAATGGGAGAAAATATTTGCAAATCATAAATCTAATAAGAGACTAATATCCATAATACATAAGGAAGTCAACTCAACAACAATAAAAACACCAAATAACCTCATTTAAAAGTGGGCAAAGGATGGCTAGGCGTGGTGGCTCATGCCTGTAATCCCAGCACTTTGGGAGGCCGAGGTGGACGGATCACAAGGTCAGGAGATCGAGACCAGCCTGACCAATTTGGTGAAACTCCATCTCTACTAAAAATACAAAAATTATCTGAGCATGGTGGCACGCACCTGTATTCCCAGCTACTCAGGAGGCTGAGGCAGGAGAATCGCTTGAACTTGGGAGGCAGAGGTTGCAGTGAGCCAAGATTGCATCACTGCATTCCAGCCTGGGCAACAGAGCGAGACTTGGTCTCAAAGAAAAAAAAAAAAAAAGTGGGCAAAGGACCTGAATAGACATTTCTCAAAAGAAAGGATACAAATAGCAAATGGGTAAATTTAAAAATGCTCAACAATTCTAATAATCTGGGAAATAAATGCAAATTAAAACCACAATGAAGCAATCAGGGGAGAAGATGGAGCAAGATGGCCAACCAGAAGCCTCTAGTGGTCATTTCCCCTGTAGGAACACCAAATTGAACAACTATCCACACAAGAAACACTTTCATAAGAACAAAAACATCAGGTGAGTGAGCACAGTACTTGATTTTAACATCACATCAAGTAAAGAGGCACTGAAGAGGGTAGGAAAAACAGTTTGAATTGCTGACACCATCCTTCCCTAATCCTCCAGCAGTGGCTATGTGGCACTGACAGCGAATCTGTGTGCTTGAGAAAGGGAGAGCACAGCGATTGTGGGACTTTATGTTGGACCTCAGTGTTGCTCTATCACAGCAGACAGCAATACAGAGAAGAATTCAGCCAGTACCAATGGAGAGAGCATTTAGTCCAGCCCTAGCCAGAGGGGAATCACCCATCCCAGCAACTGGAATTTGAGTTCTGGCTAGCCCCACCACTGAGGCCTAAAGTACTCTGGGGTCCTAAATAAACTTGAAAGGAAGTCTAGGCTACAAGGACTGCAATTCTTGAGCAAGTTCTTGTGCTGTGCTGGGCTTGGAGTCAGTGGACTTGGGGTGCACATGACACAATGAGACACCTGCCAGGGTGGCTAAGGGAGTGCTTGCATCACTACTCCCCCAATCCCAGGCAGTGAAGCTCCTAGCTCTAGGAGGGAATCCTTCTTTTGGCTTGAGGAGAGGAGAGGGAAGAGTAAAGAGTATGTTGTCTTATAACTTGGATATCAACTCAGCCATAGTAGAATAGGGTACCAGGCAGAGTTCTTAGACCCCCATTCCAGGCCCTAACTCCTGGATGACATTGATAGACACACCCTGGGCCAGAAGGAAACCCATTTCCTTGAAGAGAAGGACCCAGTCCTGACAGGATTAATCATTTACTGACCAAACAGTCCTTATGCCTTGAGTAAACATCAGCGGTACCCAGGAAATACTTGCCATGGACTTCAGGCCTTGGGTGAAACCCAGGGCCTTGCTCACTTTAGATGTGACCCAGTGCATTCCCAGATATGGTGGGCATGGGGAGAAACTCTTTCTACTTGAGAAAATGAGAGGGAAGAGTAAAAGAGACTTTGTCTCACAACTTAGGTACCAGCTTGGCCACAGAGGCTTAGAGCACCAAGCAGGCTGTTGTGGTCCCTGATTCCAGGCCTTGACACTTGGATTCCATTTCTGGAACTTCCCTGGGCCAGAGGAAGGCCTGCTGCCCTGAATGTAGAGACCAAGGTCTGGCAGCATCCACTACAAGCTTACTGAAATTTCAGCCCTTGGGCTTTGGGCAAGACTCAGTGCTGTGCTGGCTTCAAGTCTGACCCAGTGCAGTCCCAGTGGTGGTGGCCACAGGGGTGCTTTAGTCCTCTCTTCCCAGCTACAGGCAGCTCAGCATGGAGTGAGGAGCTCCATTTTTTGAGGGAAAGTAAGGGAAAGGAGCAAGGGTCTCTGCCTGGTAATCCAGGGAATTCTTCTAGGTCTTACTTAAGACCACCAAGGTGGTACCTCTGAGTCTGCAAGAGTAACCACATTAATGGGCTTGGTGTGCTCCCTAATGCAGATATGGCTGCAGTGACCAAAGATTTAGGTCATAACACTCAATTCCTTTTGAATACTTGGAAAGTCTTCCCAAGAAGAATGGGTACAAACAAGCCCAGACTGCAAGGACTACAATAAGTATACATCTCTGTAATGCCCAGACATTGATGAACATCCACAAGTATTGCAATCATCCAGGAGAACATGACCTTGCCAAACAAACTAAATTAGGCACCAGTGACCAATCCTGCAGTGACAGAAATATGTGACATTTCAGAAAGATAATTCAGAATAGCTGCATTGCTCAACAAAATGCAGGGTAACACAGAGAAGAAATTCAGAATTCTATCAGATAAATTTAACAAAGTGATTGAAATAATTAGAAAGAATCAAGCAGAAATTCTGAAGATGAAAAATTTAATTGACATACTGAAGATGCATCAGAGTTTTTAAATAGCAGTTGATCAAGCAGAAGAAAAAATTAGCTTGAAGACAGACTAGTTGAAAATACACAGAGGAGACAAAAGAAAGAAGAAAGAAAGAAGTATGTCTACAAGATGTACAGAATGGACTCAAAAAGGCAAATTTAAGAGTTATGGGACTTAAAGAGGGGGTAGAAAAATGGATAGGGTTAGAAAGTTGTTTGAAGGGATAATATCAGAGAACTTCCCAAGTCTGGAAAAATATGTCAGTATGTAAGTACAAGATGGTTATAGAACACCACGCAGATTTAACCCAAAGAAGACTACCTGAAACTCCCACAAATCAAGGATAAAGGATCCTAAAAGCAGTAAGAGAAAAGAAACAAATAACATACAAAGGAGCTCCATTACATCTGACAGCAGACTTCTCAGTGGAAAACTTACAGGCCAGGAAAGAGTGACATGACATATTTAAAGTGCTCAAGGAAAAACAAATTATCCTAGAATAGTATATTCAGTGATGATATCCTTCAAACATGAAGGAGAAGTAAAGACATTTCCACACAAACAAAAACTGAGGGATTTAATCAACACCAAAACTATCCTACAAGAAATACTAAAGGGAACTTTTCAATCTGAAAGAACAGGACATTAACAAGCAATAGGAAATCATCTAAAGGTACAAAACTCACCGATAATAGTAAGCACACATACAAACAAAGACTATTATAATGTTGTAAGTGTGGTGTGTAAACTACTCATGTCTTGAGTAGAAAGAATAAATAGTTAACATATAAAAATAATAAATACAACTTTTCAAGACATAGAGAGTATAATAAGACATAAAGAGAAACAACAAAAGGTTAAGAAGCATTGGGGGGATGGACTGAAAGTATAGAGTTTTTATTTTCTTTTTGTTTGTTAGTTTGCTTTCACAATACACACTAGGTTTCATCAGTTTAAAACAAAGATGTTATTTGCAAGCCTCATGGTAATCTTGCATCAAAAAATCCAACAGATTTACAAAAAATGAAAAGCAAGAAATGAAATCATATCACCAGAAAAAGTCACCTTCACAAAAAGGAAAATGGGAAGGTAAAAAGGAAAAAAGAGAAGACTACAAAAACAAAAAATAACAAAATGGGAGGAGTAAGTCCTTACTTATCAATAATGTTGAATATAAATGGACTAAACTCTTCAATCAAAAGACATAGTGTGGCTGAATGGATGAAAAAACAAGACCCAGTGGTCTGTTGCCTACAAGAAACACACTTCACCAATAAAGACACATACTGGGCCGGGCACGGTGGCTCATGCTGTAATCCCAGCACTTTGAGAGGCCGAGGCGGGTGGATCACGAGGTCAGAAGATCAAGACCATCCTGGCTAACACAGTGAAACCCCATCTCTACTAAAAATACAAAAGAAAAAATTAGCCAGGTGTGGTGGTGGGCGCCTGTAGTCCCAGCTACTCGGGAGGCTGAGACAGGAGAATGGCATGAACCCAGGAGATGGAGCCTGCAGTGAGCCGAGATTGCACCCCTGCACTCCAACCTGGGTGACAGAGCAAGACTCCATCTCAAAAAAAAAAAAAGACACACGTTGACTGAAAATAAAGAGTAGAAAAAGATAGTTCATGCAAATGGAAAATTAAAAAGCAACATTTGTATGAGGCAAAATAGATTTCAAGACAAAAAACTATGAAAAGAAACAAGGAAAGTCATTATACAGTGATAAAGGGATCACTTCAGCAGGAGGTATAACAATTGTAAATATATATGCACCCAACACTGGCGCACCCGGATATATAAAGGAAATATTATTAGCGCTAAAGAGGTAGGCCAAATACAATAATAGCTGCAGACTTCAACACCTCACTTTTAGCATTGGACAGACCTTTTAGACAGAAAATCCATAAAGAAACATTGAAGTTAATCTGCACTATAGACCAAATGGACTTAATAGATATTTACAGAATATTTCATCCAGTGGCTGCAGGATACACATTGTTTTCCTCAGCACATGGACCATTCTCAAGGAAAGACCATGTTGGCCCATAAAATGAGTCTCAAAAAATTCAAAAAATTGAAAACATATCAAGTATCTTCTCTAACCACAATTGAATAAAAGTAGAAATGAATAACAACAATAAATTTGGAAATGATAAAAACACAGATAAATTAAACCATATGCTCCTGAATGATCAATGGGTCAATAAATAAATTATGAAGAAAATTGAAAAAATTCTTGAGACAAATGAAAGTGGAAACACAAAGTAACAAAACCTGTGTAATATAGCAAAAGCAGTACTAAGTGGGACATTTATAGCTATAAATGCCTACATCAAAACAGTAGAAAAACTTCAAATTCACAATCTAATAATGCATCTTAAAGAAGCAGAGGAAAGCAAGAGCAAACAAAGTTGTAGTTAATAGAAGAAAGGAAATAATTTAAAAAATGGAGTGGAAGTCAGTGAAGTTGGAACAAGGAAAACATTACAAAAGATCCATGAAACAAAATGTTGGTTATTTGCAAAGATAAACAAAATACACAAACCTTTAGTCAGATTAAGAAGAAAAAAGAGAAGACCCAAGTAAAATCAGAGATGAAAACGGAGACATTACAAATGATACTGCAGAAATTCAAAGTATCATTAGTGGCTATTACAAGCAACCATATGCCAATAAATTTGAAAACCTAGAAGAAATGGATAAATTCCCAGACGTATGTAACCTCCCAAGATTGAACCATGAAAAAATCCATGACTGGAATAGGCCAATAACAAGTAATGAGATTGAAGCCATAATAAAAAGCCCCCCAGCAATGAAAAGCCCAGGACCCAGTGGCTTCACTGCTGAATTTTACCAAACAAGGAAGAACTAATACCAAACTATTCCAAAAAATAGAGAAAGAATTAATACTTCCAGGCTCATTATCTGAGGCTAGTATTACTCCACTACCAAAACCAGACAGACACATCACAAAAGAAAACTACAGGCCAATATCCTTGATGAACATCAATGCAAAAATCCTCAGCAAAGTACTAGCAAACCAAATTCAACAATATATTAGAAAGATCATTCATCATGAGCAAGTAGGATTTATCCCATGGATACAAGAATGTTTTAATATATGCAGATCAATCAGTGTGATATAGCATACCAACAGAATGAAGGACAAAACCATATAATCATTTCAACTGATGCTGAAATACCATTTGATAAAATTCAACATCCCTTCATGATAAATTCCCTCAAAAAACAGTATAGAAGGAACATACCTCAACACAATGAGAGCCATAACACAATGTTAACATACCTTAACACAATGAGTTAAGTTGCAGGATACAAAATCAACATACAAAAATCAGTAGCATTTCTATATGCCAACAACAACTAATCTAAAAAAAATTTAAAAAGTGGTACCAATGTCCTGGAGAGTTTCATCAAAGTTTTCTTTAGTAGTTTCATAGTTGGGGTCTCAGGTTGATGTATTTAATCCACTTTCATTGGATTTTTTGTTTGTGGCAAGAGATAGTGATCTAGTTTCATTCTTCCGCATATGGATGTTCAGTTTCCCCAGCACCATTTATTGAAGAGACTGTTCTTTCCCCAATGTATGTCCTTGGGACCTTTGTCAAAAATGAGTTCATGTTAGATGTATAGATTTTATTTCTGGGTTCTCTATTCTGTTCCATTGGTCTATCTGTATGTTTTTATGCCAGAATAATGATGTTTTTGTTATATAGCTCTGTAGTATAATTTGAAGTCAGGTAATGTGATTCCTCCATTTTTGTTATTTTGGCTATTCTGGGTCTTTTGTGGCTGCATATACATTTTGATTTTTTTTCTATTTCTATAAAGAATGTCATTGGTATGAGATAGAGATTACAGTGAATCTGTAGATTGTTTTGGATAGTGTGGACATTTTAGCAAGATCGATTCTTCCAATCCATGAATGTGGAACATCTTTCCATTTTTTTGTGATTTATTATACATTTAAAAAAACTAAAAGAGTATAATTGGAATGTTTACAAAACAAGGAAAGAATAAATGCTTGAGGTGATGGATACCCCATTTTCCCTGATGTGATTATTACTCATGTCTGCTGGTATCAAAATATCTTGTGTATCCCATAAATATATCACATCTATATGCCCATAAAAATAAGAAAATTTTAAAAACACAGTGAGATACTCCCTCATGCCTGTTAGAATGGCTATTATCAAAAATACAAAAGATTATAAGTGCTGGTAAGGATGTGGGAAAAAGGAGACCTTTGTCCACCATTGGTGAGAATGTAAGTAAGTACAGCCATTATGGAAAATGGTATGGAGGTTCCTAAAACTTTTTTCTCCATGTTTTCCCCTTTTTCTTTTTACTTACCACTGCCCATATAATTACCAAACCACACACACACAAAAATAGAACTACCATATGATCCAGTAATCCCACTGCTGGGTATATATCCAAAGGAAATGAAATCGGTATGTTGAAGAGATATCTATACTCCCATGTTCATTACAGCATTATTCACAATAGTCAAGATTTGGAAGCAATCCAAGTGTTCATGAACAGATGAATGGGTAAAGAAAATGTGGTACATATACACAATGGAGTACTATTCAGCCATTAAAAAA
Source organism: Papio anubis (assembly GCF_008728515.1). Taxonomy (NCBI): domain Eukaryota; kingdom Metazoa; phylum Chordata; class Mammalia; order Primates; family Cercopithecidae; genus Papio; species Papio anubis. The sequence goes on from NC_044996.1 coordinate 25,049,568, forward strand.
AAAAGATATTCTGTCATTTGCAACAACATGGGTGGAACTGGAGGACATTATGTTAAGTGAAATAATCTGGGCACAGAAAGACAACTATCACATGCTCTCATTCTTATGTGGAATCTATAAAAGTTAACCTCATAGAAGCAGAGAGCATAATGGTGTTTACCAGGGACTGGGGGTGGGAGTGTTGGGGAGATATTTGTCAAGGATACAAAGTTTCAGTTAGATAGGAGGGAAAAGTTCAACAGATATATTTCCAACATGGTGACTACAGTTAATAACAATTTATTACATTCTTGAAAATCACTGGGAATAAATTTTAAGGTTCTCACCACAAAAAAATGATAACTACATGAGGAAATTCATATGCTAATTTACTTTATTTAGCCATTGTTTCCAAACATCATGTTGCACTTGATAAATATATACAATCTTTGTCAATTGAAAAAGAAATCAAATAATGGTAGAGATTTCTGAGAGTCTGTGCAAGACAAACTGGCAGGTGGGACAGAGAACTTTATATAAGGGAACCTTTGGGCTGTGCCCTTCATCTTACTTCCCCTATGTGGGTAGGAAGGGGTAGTCAACCTTACTATTTTGACATTTAAAGATATTATAATAGCTAAAGAGGTTTGTCACATGAGATTTTTACAGAACACCCAGGCTGTCTTCTTGAGCAGGCCCTGGTGCCCGTTTTTCATAGGTAGAGGAGTGACTTTTCCTTGTTTTCTCAGCATTCTTGATTTGGTCAATCCTCTCATTAAATTTCCTAGATTTTAACTGTTCCTAGACTTTACAGTTATAGTTCTTATATTTTAACTGTTCAGACATATTAATTTTTAAGGAACAAGTCATTTAATTTTAAAATAATTATTTTAAAAATTAAAATCTAGACCATCCTGGCTGACACGTGAAACCCCGTCTCTACTAAAAAAAAAAAATACAAAAAAAAAAACTAGCCGGGCGAGGTGGCGGGCGCCTGTAGTCCCAGCTGCTCGGGAGGCTGAGGCAGGAGAATGGCGTGAACCCGGGAGGTGGAGCTTGCAGTGAGCTGAGATCCGGCCACTGCACTCCAGCCTGGGTGGCAGAGCAAGACTCCGTCTCAAAAAAAAAAACTTTAGGAATTTCCAAAGGAATAAGGCATGCCCAGTTAGTGCTCAGAGTGGGTATTTGCTGATTTTTTAAATATCTTTTGAGAATATAGTCAAATGTGAATTAGTTGAAGATACATACATTAACACATGGTTAAACTTTTGTGTCACATGTAAGTAAGGATTTATTCAATAAGTATTATAATGTGTTACAATGTAAAAGGCACTGTGCTGGACACAGTGAGCTGGACACGTAGCTGAAAAAAAAAATACTGTCCCTGTATTACAGCCTGGCAGAAGATACAAGACATGTGTCCATAAGGTAGAATATGATCAGTATCACAAGAGCCAAAGAAAGTTATCATCCTGGGAATGTCAGAAAAGAAAGTAAACTATTCAGATTAAAAGATTAAAGGAGAGGATGACATTTGAGCAATATCTTGAAGGATAGATAGGCAGAGGCATTTCTCATGGCATGAGCAAAGACATAGATGCCAGAAAGAAGAAGGTTTTTTCAGGCAACTGTGCAGAGTGCAGTTGGATAGGAAGGGGCAAATGACCAGAAAGATTGAATTATAGAATGTCTGGCCTTGAAGGGGGCATTTAAGATAAATTAATCCACTCGTGTTATAGGTGAAGAAACAGGTGACTCATCCAAAGCAAGCTATCTGGTTTGTAGTAGTTTGGGGCCAGATTATATAGAGCTTTAGATATTAGGTAAAATAATTCTCATAAATAGTAGAGCTGAGATTTGAACCCAATAGTATGGCTCCACAGTCCAAACCCTGAATGACTATACTAAACTACCATCGAAGTTATGCATTACAAAGTGGCAGTTGAGCAGAGGATGAACCAAAATACGAAAAAGAATAAGTACAGAAAGACCAGTTAGGAGATCATTGTAATGATATAGGCAAAAGGTGATTAGGGCTCAAGTTGTGGATGAGAGTTATTAGAATGGAAGAAAGTGATAGACCCAAGAAATATTTTAAAGGAAGACCTGGTACAGTGGATGCAGTAATGAGGAGGAGGAATAAAAGAGGGTAGGAAGCCCAATGAGTCAAAAGTAGGAGATGATATCCAAAGAAAGGGAATGTAGACTTATAAACCAATAGACTTTTTTTTTCTATTTCTATCAATGGAACTTTTTTCTAGAGAAATGAAAATTAAAGCTTTGCCTTAATCAACTCTGATCAAGCCAAACTTAAAACATTCAGTTCTGCAACTTGAAGAGAGAGATTAATAAAGCAAAACATGTTTAGAAAATGACAAGTAGGATGTTAAAGAGATTTTGTGGCTAACAGTCATAGGAACAGAGCCTGATTAGCTGGGAGAACAGAAAATGCAGGAAAGGGCATAACTGTCCTCAGATATTTGAAAGGCTGTCATATGGAAGAAATAAAAAAGAAAGAAAAAGATACCTTTTTTTGGTAAGGTATCATGAAGCAGACCAGGGCCAATGGGTGGAAGGAACCAGGAGAGAGGTTTGGGGCACAAGATAAGGAAGAAATCTATATAAATGAGAACTGTGCTGTGCATAGTGCACTTCATCCTTGCACTCCACAGATGTTGGTGGAATGAATGCCTTGGGGAATAGTGGTTAGCCTGGCTCTGGAATTGCCCCAAAATTGCTAAATAACAACTTGTTGAGGGTACTGTAAAGGAGATTCAAGCAATATATGGGTGGCTAGACTAGGCAAATTTTGAGACGGAGTTTTGCTCTGTCGCCCAGGCTGGAGTGCAGTGGCATGATCTCAGCTCACTGCAAGCTCCACCTCCCGGGTTCACGCCATTCTCCTGCTTCAGCCTCCTAAGTAGCTGGGACTACAGGCGCCCACCACCACGCCCAGCTAAATTTTTTTGTATTTTTAGTAGAGACGGTGTTTCACCGTGTTAGCCAGGATGGTCTTGATCTCCTTACCTCGTGATCTGCCCACCTCAACCTCCCAAAGTTCTGGGATTACAGGCGTGAGCCACCGCACCCGGCCTGGACTAGGCAAATTTTAAGGGTCACTCCAACACTGAGACTCTTTGGAGCTGTGGTTGGAAAAATTTTGAGTGATTAGAACTAGGGTAGTGCCCTGTTCTCAAGTGTGGTGGACTTAAAGCTTTTGGTAGGATTGTGGACCAAGTCTCTAGAAAGCCAGTAAATCTAGTAAGTATGTGTGGTCCTGAAATTGAAAAGAGACAACCCAGGAATATGCTCTCCAGAGAATTAAAGGCATACCTGGAAAAAATGATTCCACTCTAGATAGACTCAATTTCTACTGTAAGTCAGTCATTTCTAGGAAATGGTAAAATAAGTTGATTTTTTTTGGACTTTGATTTTGGGGGTGTCTCAGTAGCTGCTCATAGTAAGAAGGAGAGTAAAATTATTCATTCACTCAGGCAGCAAAAGGTAGAAAGAAGTGCAAATATATCTATCCAATTGACATAAAACCTTGTTATTTCAAGCAGTATGTAAAGTTAAGACTAGAGCAAGTGGCCTGACAGTAACACTCCTGTCTTTCCCCATCTCTCCTCAGGCTGCCTGTGCCAACTCTTCACCTTTGAGTCAGGGGAGCGCTTGTAAAATTTTGATTTGCCTTGGGTCCTATCCTTAAGTTGATTGTTCCCTACCTTCCTCTGACCTCAAAAATGGTCAGAATCATAAGTCTTATTTCCAGAAGTAATCCGCTGCTTGGTTCATGCACCTCTGTAGCAAAGATGATAAATACGTTTAATCTTTTGGGCCAATTCTGATTGAATAGTAGTGGCCACATAGGACAATGTGGTGAGAAGTCATTTGGAGCCTCATCTGAACACAGCAGGAAAGAATGCCATGGCTGATTAACGATGTCTGCTGTATAGGTAGGGGGTAAGAGACTGACAGCATGCATGCCCCCAAAATGTACTATTCTTGGAATACAGGAAAAAGTTAAAAACTTCTGCCAAAAACTTTTATTATCTGAAACTTGCCTAGGTTAAGTGGTTAGAACACAGGGCTTCTAATCCCTAATCCTCCTGTATGTTTTAGCCATCAGAATTGGATATTAAGTTGAACCTTGATTCCGGCCACAAAATCATTTCCTAACTGTAGTCAAGGCTGAGTCCTGGCCCTGGTCACAGATTAAGCCCCAATCTGGCCACAGATGGTACCCTAACTCCAGGCAGCTAATACACAAATCATCATTATCAGATGGATTAAATCAAATGCATTCTCACCTCTGGCGACACAGTTCAAGGCCTGCGCTTTACTAGAGGTGGGTCAGTAGCTGTGCCTTTTGTCTGTGAAGGACAGTGCATTATTGATATAGCAATATGCTTGTCAGTGTTTCTTCTTCAATTGTCTGGCTGCAGAGAGCACAGATACTTTATTGCCATGGTAGACAGTCTTTTCCTGAAGAAGATAAAAATAAAATGGCAAGAAAGAAATGAAACTTGAGTGAAAGAAGTAATTTCCTGTGACTGTGAAAACATAAAGCAAATGCCTGAACATGATTTTAAATGGATCTGTGAATGTGGCTGATGGAAGGAAGCTTTCTTGGAAAGGACGTAACTGTGAGTGCTGCTAGGTATAGAGCACATTAGGGGGCAAGGAAGCCAGGAATCATGGGCTGGAAGTCAGTTTCTGTTAAATGAATAGACTTCAAACAGCTGCTAAATCCGGTCTAGATAAATGGGTTTTTAGAATAATAATTTTTAAAAAATCATGAAGTGACTTGATAAGGTAGTAATGAAACTGTCAAAGTCTCCACCTTGACTGAAGCTGAGGTGTAATAGGGGATTTATTTCAATATCTAAATCTTTTCAGAATGTCAGGAGGGGGGAAGCTGAGATATTAGAACTACATTTGAATTCTTGTACTGGGAGTGGGGGCTTTGGAATGTACTGGAACAGTTTGGTCCAATAGAACCTTCTGTGATTATGGAAATATTCTATATCTGCTCTGTCCAGTACAACGGCCACTAGCTATATGTGGCTATTGAGCACTTGAAATGTGGCTAGTGTGACGGAGGAACACACTTTTAAATTTTATTTAATTGTAATGGATTTAAAATTAAATAGCCATAAGTGGCTAGTGGCTACCATACTGGACAGCATAGCACTAGAATTTAGGTAAGTCTCCATATCTAAAAGCAACAGAAAAACCCAAGGAGAAAATAAAACAACCAGCAAATCCATATGCCTGTGCTCAATTTTTACCTCTATTGAGAAGAATAGCCTTTTAGCTTTAGATAGACTTGGCACCTTGATTTTAAATGAGAGCATGCCAGCATTGGTGGAGTGTGTGTCCCCGTGGTCAATCTAAGAACATGGAAAGTTCAAGCACATTATTCTTTACTAATGGGCATTAATAACTTTAATGAAAGTAATCCACCTTATTTTAAGCAGAGAAAAGAATATTTTACAAAAGAAATGTAATTAGGATTTTTATTAGAGAATTTGCTACGGTTTTTTTTTTTTTTTCTGCTCTGGATATAATAACCAGAGTTCTGTCTTTATATGGGACATATATAATTCAGTCAAAGCCAAGAAACTTAATATCTATTTCAATATCACACTATTGGTGACTTGGACTATAGAATAAAACAAGAAAATAATGATATACAGTTGAGTCTCCATATCCATGGGTTCTGCATTTGTGGATTAAACCAACCACAGATTTAAAATATTTTTTTTAAAAAACAATAAAAACCAAAACCAATACAGCAATTTAAAATAATACAGATAAAAACCAATGCAGCGTAGCAACGATTTATGTAGCATTTAATTTGTATAAGTAATATAGAGATGATTTAAAGTATAAAGGAGGATTATGCAGGTTGTATGCAAATACCACACTATTTTATATCAGGGACTTGAGAATCCTTGGATTTGGGTATCTGTGGGGGTACTTGGAACCAGTTTCCTGTAGATATGGAGGGATAACTGTGCCGTAAACCAAATGAATTTCTTTGGAAAGAGTTTGGGTGTGATGAAGCAGATCTTATACTTGATTGGCTTTATCCCCTTGTTCTTTTAATGATTGTAATTTTGACGTCTAGCTCTTTAATTTGCAACTGTTTTCTTATGTACTACCTTTATGCTTCTTAACTTTTCCCACTTTATCATCTTTCATTCACTCAAAAAACTTAAAGAAGTCTCATGTATCTAGTGCATTGGGTATAATGAGGTATGGTAAAAGATAATACTGGGGCAAGATCATGAAGGACTTTGAAGCCATGTTGAAGCATTTAGACTATTCCAGGAGCAGTGGGATTTACATGAGATTTTCGGAAAGCTCATTGGCTGCAGCATGGGGTATGAATTGAAAAGCAGGGAAAGTGAGACCTTTTAAATTAGTTAGGAGGTAAGGTGATGGTAGCAGTAGAGACATAAAGAAGTAGACAGAATCAAGAAATATTTAAGTGGTAGCATTGCTAGAACTTGGTGACTGATTAAATCAAGAAGGAACAGACTGTATCCTCCTTGAAACTCCTTGAATAGCCTCTACGCCTGCCCTATGCCTTTCCTGAGACAAAATACAGAACTCTGTCATTCGTCCCCCAAATAAATCCACTTCCCAAAGCATTGAAGGGAAATGTGCATTTTACTGAATATTTCATGGGGAAATGGAAGACTGGGTTACATTGTGCGTAACGGAGGGAAATTTAATCTGATTCTCTTATTGGACATATCTCACCCAAAGTCTTTTTCCTATCTGATTTTCCCCTGGTTTTTCTCTTCCTCCTTCCTCTAATATTCCTGTCTCTTCAGCTTCTCTGCCCTCCTGCCCTCTCCTAGATTCGATTCTGCCTCTACTCCCTTTCTTATAGAGAACAATTTTACTTTTCTCTGGGCTTGTACAATTTACATTCTCATGTGGCAACCTAGTTTTACCTTTTGCTTGGGATCCATCATCTTTAGAAGTCAGGAGGCACCATAGATAATAATCAATTTTCCTATTTTTTTCTTTTGCCTCAGACTCTAATATGGCTAGACACTACATTGTTACTATTGTTATTTAAAATTTTTATATTTTGTTCACTATGTATTTTTACATTAATTTTGATTTTTAAAAATATTACTTTAAAATGCTTGTCATCTTAATTCTGAGTCTTTTGCTGCCCCTGATATTTTGTGTCCAAGGGGAGTGCCTTGCTTGTCATACTATTGTGCCAGCCCTGGCCTTTGATAACCTGGAGGAATTTTAGAAATACGTTTTATGCACTTTACATGCCTGTAATTCTTCTGAAATACAGGCTTTCTTAGGCCACCTACTCTAACTTTTTGTATATTAATGCTTATTTCTACCCATCTGAGGTGTATTTCATTGGAAAAATTTATTTTTACTCATTCAACATTCTTTAAGCTCCTATTATATACCAGGCACTGTGTGCTGGTCTAGGCTTATAATTGTAAAGAGGTCTTTTCAGTGCATGAGATAGAGAGGAAATAAATAAATATGCCAAAAATTGCTTAAAACAAATTGTTTTTTGGCAAATAGTTATTGAGTACCTACTATGCTAAGTTTTGCGGATACAAGATTTCTGGCCCTATGGAGCTCATATCCTTACAGGGGAATAAAGTCACAACTTGGATTGGTGGCAAGAAAAAGGGCCTGGGGAATAAAGACAAGGAAAATTGTGTTTAGTAGGTGGTAGAGGAAAAAAAACTAGGAAGTGACTTTTCCCCAGCATACATAAAGCAAATAGTTGGTCATGCAAGCCAGCTTGTGCCCAAAGTTGTGAATATATGAAATGGTGTTAGAAAGGTTAGAAGGCAGCAGGATGGGCCAGGCAAGAGAGATCAGGAACTGGAAATTAAGCCAGCATGTTGGGATGATCCCAACTCAGCAACAGACTCAACTCCATGTCCAGCAAGAGCTAGTGCATGAAGCAGTTCGGATAAATGGCCAGCCTCAGGGATATTCATCAAGGGCACAATTATCCTGGAAGGGTGGAGGAGAATAGCACTGTATAATTTAGAAGGAGGAAATATGCATACATGGACATAAGAAGCTATTTGGTGAGGTGGAAGCCTGGTAACTGACAACTGGGTTGTGTGGTTTTGAAACTTAAAGGAAGAAGGGGAAACAAACGTTACGGATGATTACAAATTTTTGTCAAACAAGGTTGGAGCCAGCAAGATCATCAGCTGGACCCTTGGAACTAATATTCCTTCAATTCCTTCCTTGATGAGGAACAAGTTGGTCTCAGAGCTTGTGGCTCATTCTGCAGATGGCTTTGGCTGTCAGGAGTAGCACACTGGAAGAAGAGAGGAACCAGTCAAGACCATTTGAGCTAGTAATGGGATAATATAGATAATGCCTTATCTATGCTTTTCATGACTAGAAACAGAAACTTTTAAACACAATTCTTTGTTGTTAATGATGATGATGTTAAGGTGATTTAAATGTGAAATGTGATAAGGTGATTACATTGTGAAAAGTATCTGGAATTCTGCTTTGCTTTTATCACTTGAAAAATGGTTTTCTTCCAAAGCTTAACTCAATTAATGTTTTACCTCCCCCAATATGCCAGAACCACAAATTCTGCAGGGCGTTAGTTATGCATTAAATTCACCTTCTCATATTCGCGACAGCTAAATCATTTTTACTTTTATATTGCCTTCTTACTGATATTTTGCCAAATTCACATATGCACAGGAAGAAAGTTGATATTTTCTCTCTGTTAGCATGAGGTGCTTTATTGCTGAACTCAATGGCAGCACATTAATTCAAAGGGAGAGAGGCCAATGAGACTGGAAATCAAGCCCTTCAATTCTGAATTTCCACATTTATTGCATTTGAGGATGCCAAGGCATAATGATAAAGCATTCCAGCAGGCGGAACTCATGGTTTTAAACCTATTTACTCTGCTGTAGTTGAATGTCGCTGCATATGACAAATGTTGTGAATAAGTATGTTTCAAGGCCAAAGAGCTCTATGAGAAATCCCATCATTCTAAAGATCACAAAGTCATTTCAGAAACTGAACAATATTATAGCGGCTTAATAGCAAATTTGAATCTTATGTCTCCAACATGTCAAGAGTTCTTTAAAGCACCCTGTGGGTGGTTTGTGCACAACAGTCAGTACTCCTCTGTTTTAGACCTGGCAGGGACCGAAACTGAAATTCTCCCCAAAAGGCAATGAACTCACTACTTGTTTACGAACTAAATGTTCAAGGTTCTTATCATGGAAGAACTCAAAAAGTCAGGCTTTGTTAGTGCAAAAGAATCATTTCAATGGATTGACTGATCCATCATACAGTTTGAAATTGGAAAATTCACTTTTGGCTTTTAAAACTTGAACCTTCATGTAAACCTGTTATAATTATTACCTTACAAGCAGCATTTGTCCCTTTCCCAAAAAGGCTTAAAAATATAACCAAAGTCTGATAAAATAAGTGCCAAGAAATCCCTGTTTTTTTGTATGTTTATATCAGCCCTGTGTTCTGAATTTTCTAGGATGAGATCTTTTTAAAAACTGTCTTCTTAGACCCATAAACTATTGATATTTCCAAATCATTTCAACATTTTCTTTTCTTTTTTTTTTTTTTTTTTTTTTTTGAGACAGAGTTCCGCTCTGCCGCCCAGGCTGGAGTGCAGTGGCCGGATCTCAGCTCACTGCAAGCTCTGCCTCCCGGGTTTACGCCATTCTCCTGCCTCAGCCTCCCAAGTAGCTGGGACTACAGGTGCCCACCACCTCGCCCGGCTAGTTTTTTGTATTTTTCAGTAGAGATGGGGTTTCCCCATGTTAGCCAGGATGGTCTCGATCTCCTGACCGCGTGATCCGCCCGTCTCGGCCTCCCAAAGTGCTGGGATTACAGGCTTGAGCCACCGCGCCCGGCCCAACATTTTCTTATATGGATCACATCTCCCTGAAAACTTTTTACATCTTAGGTAGCACAAAACTCCTTTGTAAGACAGCATGATTCAAAATTGGTATTGGCCTTTTTTAACCATAAATGACATTTTCAGTTTCAAAAAGTATAAGGTAATTCTTGCTTTGGAGCCTCTCTGTGAGAGGGATTCAGCAGAAGGCAATCCAAAATTTACCTGGCCTGCCTAAACTTGGCTGTGACCAAAGGAACTCACATTTGAGTCCAGTTTTAGGAAGGGGGTAAAATAAAAAGGAAAAATAAAGACACTTGGGAAAATATATGGCCTTCTCTGTATGCTTTAATGAAGAAATGTTGTGCATAGTCCTCACATGACTTGTTTAAACCCAATTCCAAATCTACTGGTCTGCAAAGTGCTCTTTGGATTTGCAGTCCTGATTTTTAAATCTAAAGATAACAAAGTCTCCCCTGGGCCTCATCAGATCTTAATTGTTAAAGTATCTCAGTGTGGCTGGTGTGGTTTGTACAACCCTTAACTGAACTGTGAGCATACCCTGAAATCTCAGCAGGATTAATTTTTTCACAGTTTGAATGATTTTTATCAGATTAATTACCACCTCCTGCAGTCCAATCCCTCACTCTCTGCCAACCCACCCCAAGAATGTATATCTATTTCTGGAGCTGTGAGAAATCCAACTGTCACGATGCATTTAGCTAAATTCAATTTTTTTTTTTTTTTTTTTTTGACAAAACTAGGTTCCTGGAACAATCCTTGCTGAGCTAGTGGTTGAAAATTGAGATGCTACATGTAAATAGGTACAGTGCTTTCAAGCAAATAACAAAGTGATTTTGTTTGGATTTTGGGTTTGTTACCACAAATAACTGCATTTAATGGGCATTATGTCTGATTTAACACACCACCAGGATTTTCTATAGGTTTACTAGCTTTTTTTCCCTTTACCTCTGGATACTCATGCTTTCTTTATCTCTTACAAAAGCTAAAGCCTTTTGCATATGTTTGAAACCTCTGAAGGCACCTGTCATAATATTTTAACTAGTCCCTATTGTGAATGACACAGGCAGGTGTAGGAACCATTAAAGTGTACACCAATAATAAATAGATAAACAAACAAATGAGAAGGAGGAGCTCTTTTTTATGGTAGAATGCTGACTGATATCTGTGGAAGGAATAGTAGAGCTGAAAATCACCATTTTGCTGCCATCATAGTACAGAGGGTTGAGGCAAGAATCATCAATAAAACCTAACTATAGCAGGGGAGATTTTGATGAGTAAATAGATATATGCGTAGTTTCAGTGTTTCTTCATAGATTGCATTTTAGTTATGAATTGAAAGAGAGTATATAGTGAAAAAACTGGACAATGTCTTGACTGGGTGATCAAAATCAATGTCACAGGTAGATATTGTGTCCTCTAAATATGATGCTCTGAATAGAACATGTCATTTATGTAGTTTTCTGGCTGGGAATGCATAGCCTCAATCCAATCATAAGGAGACATCAGACAAACCAAAATTGAGGAATGATCTATAAAATAACAGGCCTATACTCTTCAAAGATGTCAGTGTTATAAAAGTAACAAAGGAATGCCATAGAACCATTTGAGATTAAAGGAAACTAAAGGGGCATGATAATTAAATTTAATGCATGATGCTAGGTTGGTTTTTGTACTGGAGGAACCAAAATGTGACAGCTGAAAAGACACAATATGATCATAGCAGATGGGAGGCAGGACTAGATCTCAGCCCCGACTCAGATGTAGAGAGCAGCGTGAGGAGGCTCACATCATGAATTGTAGCTCCAGATCAACTGCAAGAACAAACCAGCAATCCTGAGAGGACCCACAGACCCGCTGAAGGAAGGGGACTGCTCTTGTAGGACCTGGGAGATACCCCAAATACTCAGCTGCAGCAAGACCTGCCCAAAGAGAGTCTGAGCTCAGACATACCTAGGCCTGCCCCCCACCTGATGGGCCTTCCCTATACATCCTGGTAGCTGAAGACAAAGGGCATATAATCTTGGGAGTTCTAGGGCCCTGCCCACTGCCAGTTCCTCTCCATACTACCACAGCTGATGCTCTCTGGAAAGCAGCCCCTCCCGGCAGGATGCCAACCAGCACAAAAATAGAGCATTAAACTACCAAAGCTAAGAATCTTCACAGAGTCCATTTCACCCCCCCTACCCCGCCACCTCCACTGGAACAGGCATTGGTATCCACGGCTGAGAGACCCATAGAGAGTTCACATCACAGGACTCTGTGCAGACAATCCCCAGTACAAGCCCAGAGCAGGGTGGACAAACTGGGTGGCTAGACCCAGAAGAGAGACAACAATCACTATAGCTTGGCTCACAGGAAGCCACAACCATAGGAAAAGGGGGAGAGTACTGCATCAAGGGAACACCCCATGGGACAAAAGAATCTGAACAACAGCTGTCAGCCCTAGACCTTCCCTCTGACAGAGCCTACCCGGATGAGAAGGAATCAGAAAACCAACTCTGATAACATGACAAAACAAAGCTCTTTAACACCCCCCAAAAGTCACACTAGTTCACCAGCAATGGACCCAAAGCAAGAAGGAATCCCTGATTTACCAGAAAAAGAATTCAGGAGGTTAGTTATTAAGCTAATAAGGGAGGCACCAGAGAAAGGTGAAGCCAAATGTAAAGAAATCCAAAAAATGATACAAGAAGTGAAGGGAGAAATATTCAAGGAAATAGATAGCATAAATAAAAGACAATCAAAACTTCAGGAAACAATGGACACACTCATAGAAATGCAAAATTCTCTGGAAAGTCTCATCAATAGAATTGGACAAGTAGAAGAAAGGGATTCAGAGCTCAAAGACAAGGTATGCCAATTAAGCCAATCCAATAGAGACAAAGAAAAAAGAATAAGAAAATATGAACAAAGCCTCCAAGGAATCTGGAATTATGTTAAGCAACCAAACCTAAGAATAATCAATGTTCCTGAGGAAGAAGAGAAATCTAAAAGTTTGGAAAACATATTTGGGGAAATAATCAAGAAAAACTTCCCCAGCCTTGCTAGAGACCTGGACATTCAAATACAAGAAGCACAAAGAATACTTGGAAAATTCGTCTCAAGCAGATCATTGCCTAGGCACATTGTCATCGGGTTATCTAAAGTTAAGATGAAGGAAAGAATCTTAGGAACTGTGAGACAGAAGCATCAGGTAACCTATAAAGGAAAACCTATCAGATTAACAGCAGATTTCTTAGCAGAAACCCTACCAGATAGAATGGATTGGGGCCCTATCTTCAACCTCCTCAAGCAAAACAATCATCAGCCAAGAATTTTGTATCCAATGAAACTAAGCATCATATTTGAAGAAAAGATACAGTCTTTTTCAGACAAACAAATGCAGAGAGAATTCACCGCTACCAAGCCACCACTACAAGAACTGCTAAAAGGAGCTCTAAATCTTGAAACAAATCCTGGAAACACATCAAAACAGAACCTCTTTAAAGCATAAATCACACAGGATATGTAAAACAAAAATACAACTTAAAAAGCAAAAACAAAAAACAAGGTACACAGGCAACAAATAGCATGATGAATGAAATGGTACTTCATATCTCAATACTAACATTGAATGTAAATGGCCTAAATGCTCCACTTAAAAGATTCGGAACTGCAGAATGGATAAAAACTCACTAACTAACTATCTACTGCCTTCAGGAGACTCACTTGACACATAAGGATTCACATAAATTTAAAGTAAAGGGGTGGAAAAAGGCATTAATGCAAATGGACACCAAAAGCGAGTAGGGGTAGCTTTTCTTATATCAGATAAAACTACTTTAAAGCAACAACAGTTAAAAGAGACAAAGAGGGACATTATATAATGGTAAAAGGACTTGTCCAACAGTAAAATATCACAATCCTAAACATATATGCACCTAACACTGGAGCTCCCGATTTACAAAACAAATACTAACAGACCTAAGAAATGAGCTAGACAGCAAGACAATAATAGTGGGGGACTTCAATACTCCACTGACAGCACTAAACAGGTCATCAAGACACAAGAAAGTCAAGAAAGAAACAATGGATATAACTCTGCCTGGGAACAAATGGACTTAACAGATATGTACAGAACATTCCACCCAACAACTGCAAAATACACATTCTATACAACAGCACATGAAACTTTCTCCAAGATAGACCATATGATAGACCATGAAATGAGTCTCAATAAATTTAAGAAAATTAAAATTATATCAAGCACTCTCTCAGACTAAAATGGAATCAAACTGGAAATCAACTCCAAAAAAACCCTTCAAAACCATGCAAATACATGGAAATTAAATAACCTACTCCTGAAAGAACATTGGGTCAAAAGTGAAATTAAGACGAAAATTAAAAAATTGTTTGAACTGAACAACAATAATGACACAACCTGTCAAAACCTCGGGGATACAGCTAAGAGGAAAGTTCATAGCCCCAAAGCCTACATCAAAAAGACTGAAAGAGCACAAACTGACATTCTAAGGTGACATCTCAAGGAACCAGAGAAACAAGAACAAACCAACTGAAACCCAGCAGAAGAAAATAAATTACCAAGATCAGATTAGAACTAAATGAAATTGAAACAAAAAAAATATATACAAAAGATAAATGAAACCAAAAGCTGGTTCTTTGAAATATAAATAAAATTGATAGGTCATTAGCAAGATTAACCAATAAAAGAAGAGAGAAAATCCAAATAACCTCAGTAAGAAATGAAACAGGAGATAGTGCAGCTGACACCACTGAAATGCAAATGAGCCCTCAAGGCTACTATGAACACCTTTATGCACATAAACTAGAAAACCTAGAAGAGATGAATAAATTCCTGGAAAAATACAATCTTCCTAACTTAAATTATGAAGAATTAGATACCCTGAACAGACCAATAACAAGCAGCTAGATTGAATTGGTAATTAAAAAATTACCAGCAAAAAAGTCCAGGACCAGAAGGATTAACAGCAGAATTCTACCAGACATTCAAAGAAGAATTGGTACCACTATTCCACAAGAGAGAGAGAGAAGGGACCCTCCCTAATTCATTCTATACAGCCAGCATCACCCTAATACCAAAACCAGGAAAGGACATAACCAGAAAAGAAAACTAC
This sequence comes from Papio anubis, assembly GCF_008728515.1. Taxonomy (NCBI): domain Eukaryota; kingdom Metazoa; phylum Chordata; class Mammalia; order Primates; family Cercopithecidae; genus Papio; species Papio anubis. The sequence continues at coordinate 25,064,610 of NC_044996.1, forward strand.
AGATTGGTATCTTTGATGAACTTAGATGCTAAAATCCTTAAGAAAATACTAACTAACTGAATCCAACAACATATCAAAAAGATAATCCACCATGATCAAGTGGGTTTCATACTAGGGATGCAGTGATGATTTAATATACACAAGTCAATAAATGAGATACACAACATAAACAGAATTAAAAACAAAAATCACATGATCATCTCAATAGATGCAGTAAAAGCATTCGACAAAATCCAGCATCCCTTGCTGACTAAAACTCTCAGCAAAATCGGCATACAAGGGACATTCCTTAATGTAATAAAAGCCATCAATGACAAACCTGCAGCCAACATAATACCGAATGGGGAAAGGTTGAAAGCATTCCCTCTGAGAACTGAAACAAGACAAGGATGCCCACTCTCACCACTCCTCTTCGCCATAGTACTGGAAGTCCTAGCCAGAGCAATCAGACAAGAGAAAGAAATAAAGGCATCCAAATCAATAAAGAGGAAGTCAAACTGTCACTGTTTGCTGATGATATGATTGTATACCTAGAAAACCCTAAAAGACTCCTCCAAAAAGCTTCTAGAACTGATGAAAGAATTCAGCAAAATTTCCAGGTACAAAATTAATGTACAGAAATCAGTAGCTCTCCTATACACCAACAGCGACTAAGCTGAGAATCAAATCAAGAACTCAACCCTTTTTACAATAGCTGCAAAAAAATAAAATTCTTAGGAATATACCTAACCAATGAGGCAAAAGACCTCTGCAAGGAAATCTGCAAAACACTCCTGAAAGAAACCATAGACGACACAAGCAAATGGAAGCACATCCCGTGCTCATGGATGGGTAGAATCAATATTGTGAATATGACGATACTGACAAAAGCAATCAACAAATTCAATGCAGTCCCCATCAAATACCACTGTCATTCTTCACAGAATTAGAAAAACAATTCTAAAATTCAAATGGAACAAAAAAGAGCCCACATAGCCAAAGCAAGACTAAGCAAAAAGAACAAATCTGGAGGTATCACACTACCTGATTTCAAACTATACTATAAGGCCATAGTCACCAAAACAGCATCGTACCGTTATAAAAATAGGCACATAGACCAGTGGAACAGAATAGAGAACCCAGAAATAAACCCAAATACAGCCAACTGATCTTCGATAAAGCAAACAAAAGCATAAAGTGGGGAAAGGACACCCTTTACAACAAATGGTGCTGGGATAATTGGCTAGCCACATGTGGGAGAATGAAACTAGATCCTTATCTCTCACCTTATACAAAAATCATCTCAAGATGGATTAAGAACTTAAACCTAAGACCTGAAACTATAAAAATTCTAGAAGATAACATTAGAAAAACCCTTCTAGACATTGGTTTAAGCAAGGATTTCATGACCAAGGACCCAAAAGCAAATGCAATAAAAACAAAGATAAATAGTTGGGACTTAATTAAACTAAAAAGCTTTTGCACAGCAAAAGGAACAGTTGGCAGAATAAACAGACAACCCACAGAGTGGGAGAAGATCTTCACAATCTATACATCTGACAAAGAACTAATATTCAGAATCTACAATGAACTCAAATACATCAGTAAGAAACAAACATTCCCATCAAAAAGTGGGCTAAGGACATGAATAGACAATTCTCAAAAGAAGATATACAAATAGCCAACAAACATATGAAATAATACTCAACATCACTAATGATCAGGGAAATGCAAATCAAAACCACAATGTGATATCACTTTACTCCTGCAACAATGGCCATAGTAACAACAACAACAAAAAAAACAGTAGATGTTGGTATGGATGCAGTGATCAGGGAACACTTCTACCCTGCAGGTGGGAATGTAAACTAATACATCCACTATGGAAAACAGTGTGGAGATTCATTAAAGAACTAAAAGTAGGACTACTATTTGATCATGCAATCCCACTACTGGGTATCTACCCAGAGGAAAAGAAGTCATTATTCAAAAAAGATATGTGAACATGCATGTTTATAGCAGCACAATTCACAATTGCAAAGTTGTGGAACCAACCCAAATGCCCATCAGTCAACGAGTGGATAAAGAAACTGTCATATATATATGATGGAATACTACTCAGCCATAAAAAGGAATGAATTAACAGCATTCACAGCGACCTGGATGAGATTGGAGACTGTTCTTCTAAGTGAAGTAACTCAGGAATGGAAAACCAAACACTGTATGTTCTCACTGATATGTGGCAGCTAAGCTATAAGGTTGCAAAGGCATAAGAATGATACAATGGACTTTGAGGACTTGGGGGGAAGAGTGGGAGAGAGCGAGGGATAAAAGACTATAATTAGGGTGCAGTGTATACTGCTTGGTGTATATTGCAGTGTATACTGCACCAAAATCTCACAAATCACCACTAAAGAACTTACTTATGTAACCAAATACCACCTGTACCCCAATAACTTATGGGAAAAAAAGAATGCTAAAACAATGCGGTAACTGACATTATTGGGAAAAAAATTAGAGTATAGACTGTAGATAAGATAAAAATAACAATGTTAAATTTCCTGAATTTAGTAACTGTATTGTGGTTATCTAAAATAATATTTTTGTTCTTAGGAGATACAAACTGAAGTATTAAGGGGTAAAGGGAATTGATGTGTGTGATCTACCTTTAACAGGTTCATAAAAATAAATCATATAAATATATCAAACATGATATATAAATTTCTATGTCATATATGCCAATTAATTATATATAATAAATTCTATATGTGACATATATATGTTTGTGTATATATATTTAAATATATATAGTCAGTACATTTAGCTACCATGCTATTTGTATCCCCAAACAATACTGATTAACGTGTGTGTGTGTGTGTGTGTAACAGAGAAAAGAGAGAGGCAGAGAGAAAGCAAATGAGGCAAAATGTTAAAAATTGCTGAACCCGGATAAAGGGTATACAGTAGTTCTCTGTACTATTCATACAACATTTAAGTTTGAAATTAATTTTTTTAAAAATTGTCACTGACTTCTTTCTAACACCTCGTGGATTCCCATATTTACACCTTCACTGACATCACTTTTGCCACAACTCCCCTCAACCTGGCAAGTCAACTTCTTCAAATCCTGCCTGAATCTCTAGGTCCAGCTCAGATTTAGCCTCCTCCTTCTCTGCATTCCTCTAGCACTGCTAGTCTCCGTATCATTTGGCACTAAGCCTGATCCCGTTGATCAGCTTTGTTTTGGGATGTAAACACTGTAGCGGCTAAATGCACAGACTGTGGAATCAGACTGCCTGGATTCAAATCTCGGTTCTACCACAAGCTGTGTGACCTTGAGCAAGTTCTTTACTTTCTCTAAGTCTCAGTTCCTTGAATTGGAAGCCTCATTTCATTAGGGGAAAAAGAGCACCCACTGAGAGTCCAGAGGATTAATTCTAGGTCTAGAATTGCCACACAGTGTATGACCTTGGATAAAGCATTTCTTCTCTGTGGGTCTCAGATCTCTAACCTGTAACATTAGGGAGTTGGATGAGTAAGTGGTTCTCCACTTTGACTGCATATCAGAATTACCTGGGGAGCTCTAAAAATACATCAATGTCCAGAGACCCCTTCCCCCCCCAAATTTTAATTTGATTAATCGAAGTTGAATCCCAGGCATAGTAGTTTTTAAAACCTCCCTGGTGATTTCAATGTGTAGTTCAAGCTGAGAAACACGCAGGCAGCTGATTCCCAAGGCTGCTTCTAGTCTGACAATCCTGATTATATGCAGAAGTGCTGCTGTGAATTCTTTGTTATTGGTATTAAGCCCCTTTCTGTTGCCCCTACAATGTGTGGCTTAGGGCTTGATGACATGGTGGGGACACAAACTACTGATATGCTAACTAAATAATAATTAGCTAAGATTTTCTCCCTTTTTTCTGCTAGAAAGACATCTTGGACAATTTTAGCATCTTGACAGAATGATTATTGCCTCCTAGAATCCCCTACTAGCCATAGCAAATTAGCTGTAGCAGTGTATACTCTTAATGGGAATCTGGCATGTCAATGGGTTATTTCTGTCATTGTGGTTTAGTCTGATATTCCAATATGCCCCTGCTGCTTTTCATGATACTTAGCAAGGAAAAAAATAAGGCAATGGTTCCCCCTTGGTTCGTGTTTGACCTATTGCTGTGCTTGAGGCAATCACAAAACACCATAGGTGTTGAAGTGATTAGGGACAATTAAGATAGTACAGCCTCCGAGGAAGAAGCCACTATCAAGCCTTCGGTCTTCCAAATGCACAGGTTGTGTGTTCCTGCAACAGTAATTACCTAAAAATATCTAGTACTTAATTACTTCCAAGGTGTCAGTCTTCATAACTGGGTATTAGAATGTTCTAATTGATAGCCCAGCTGCAGCTTTGCTGCCTGACACTGGCATATGGCTTGCAATATTCTTAAACGTTGATCAGTTTTCTTTCTTCATAAATCTCAGATTGCAGATTGTAGGCGTGATCTAGCTGGGCTTGGAATTACTGTACCTTTTTTTTTTTTTTTTTTTTTTTTTTTGCAATTTACCATTTCCAGCCTTGAGTGAGAGGGGAAAACAGAAAAACAGAAAAATATTTTAAATAAAGAAAAGAAAAAGAAAAGGAAAAATACAGTCCAGAGGCCTATGGCAACCAAATTGGATTGGAAAACTTCCTAGCTCCTGTTGCTTTTGCATTTCACTTTAGGAAAATCCTATACATATGTAGTCCAGAAGTCAACTAAGATTACCCTCATCATCCTTAAAACCTAGATAAGATTAGCTGGAACCTCCATCCCAGAGATTATAGGCAGTCCAAAGCTCTTTTCAACCTGTGAGTTTCCTGGGTGCTAATGTTAATGACATTACCTCTAGCTCTGAGCTCTTGACATTGCTGAGTCTGTTTTATTTCAAGATCTCACTGTGGTGTATGTGTTGTTTCTGTTCTATACTATGTTGACTCAAACAAACAGCATGTTTTTACTGAAGCATGGGAGATATGGAGGGATCTTTACTACAGGCATGCAAACAACTTCAAATAAAGTGGTAGCCACCTCTGTCCTTCAAAGTCCCTCAGCCATTTCTGCAACCCAAGCTCTAGTCTCCTACCATGTGGCTTAGTTTCCTTTTTCTCTCTTGGTGGCTTTTTTCCCTTTTCTTTTCCTTTTGCTCCTGTCCTCCCGGGAGACATATAAATGTATATGCAATTATGAATATTCTTATACAGAGCAATTCAGCTCTCTCTAGCAGCAACTCCAAAACGTAGTCTGTGTGTCGCTTTGTATATATACAGCTTTACGTTTATTGCTTAAAAGAGCCCTTCGGTTTGGATTTGTTTTCTAGTATGAACAGAGACACATACGTACACACATACACATACATTTCCAAATTTATAAAACGTATAAGATGTATCAATTACAACTTATCCTTTTATTTGGCAATAGAATTTCCTATAATACAGCCTTCTAACTTGTGGGCAGGGCTCTGGCTTCTTTCTAGTTCTAATTGATTTCCACACAGATGTCAAATGAATCTCCCGGAAACTTTTTCATCATGTTATTTTTCTGTATACAATTTTTAATTATTATGATGATCTAATGAATATTTAGATGATAGTGATTGATAATAGATAAATGTATTACCCCCAGATAACTTATAATGTTTTAATTACCCCCAGGGACTTATAATGTCTTAAATTAGAGGAGTTAATAATTTGTGTGATATGCTTGGAATAGATCCTGCAATATAATTAATGCTCAGTAAAGGTTAGTGACTAATATTGTTATTCTTGTTTTTTTGTTATTGGGATTTCAGGGTGTGCTAGTGGCTGGGTCCATGCAAAGAGGTTTCAACAAGTCATGAGGCCTTGCTGGTGTGCCTCAAATTCCTATAGCTTAATATTTTATTGTACCTATGGGTAATGACAGAGCTAGGATTGACAAATAGCTCCTTCTTTGTCATATTAACCACTGCCCACCAACTTCTCCTGTCCAAGTTAGAAATGGCTCTTAAATGAATGTCCAAACTTCTCAGCCTTTTGTGAGACATCTTGCATGGTTGGACTCCTCTTTTCCCCTGCACCCACACACAACTTTCTGTTCCAGTTATGCTTATCTTAGAAACCTATAACTTAACATGTTATATTAGCTGATGTAACATTAAATGGGAATTCTCATTTGGAACTGAGGGAGTAAAAGGGATCTACCTAAGGGGATGGTGGCAGTTGAGGAGTGGGAGATCCAGGAGTGAAATAAAGCACTGTTAAAGTCCTCCATCATTATGCATTTCCTATTTTCTAAATAGAGCCACATGGTGATTATCTGAATTTCCCTTTACTTTTCATCAAGCATGATGTTTCCCAAACTTAAAGACTAAAATTGTTTTCTGAACCCCACTGATGTCTTGCTTTCTCATAGAGCAGGGTTCTTTTCCTTTATTCTTTTAACCCTCTTTGTGGTTAGACCAGATAAGGTCAGGGAGGGTACTCTTCTCCAGGGTGAAGCAGGGTTCTTCAGGGACCAGAGCCAAGCACCAACTCTGTTAGTAGAACCAACAGAGACAAGACCCTCTGGGAAGACCTCCTAGCACTGACAGATGGGAGGTGGAAGACTTGGGCATGCTTCAACAGGTTCAGTCTCTACCTGAAGTTTTATCCAAGGACAGTTATATACTGCAGAAGTCTGGCTCATTTGTTGTTCCACACTTTAATGAATGCTATCAATCAAAAAACATGCTGCTTGCTCATAACTGAGTTTATTGTTGTCTTCCTGAAATGATTTCTTTGGCCGTTCAGTCCCCAAACAGAAATCCATATTGGAGACCATATTGAAAACATTGTTTTTTGTTTTTTGTTTTTTTTTAATTTTTTGTAAGAGGGCAAAATTGGCACATCTGTTTTTCTGCCTGCTCACTTGTAGACACGGAAATAGTCAGACATACTACTCACCACAGTTTGGGCTTGTTCCAATGCATTATGCTAGTCAGAGAATCTTACCTCACTTATTTCTGAAGATGGTTTCCTTTTACAAGGAAACTGCTTTGGGAAAAGGTCACATTCCAGTAACAGGGGTTTCTCTGATAGACCCAGCTGAGTGAAAAGGTATAGAGTACGGAAGTCCAACCCTATATGAGGAAAAGAAAGAGGGCTGGGGCACAGGGCCTAGAGAGGGCTGGTGCACAAAATCAGTATCAGTGCCCGAATATCTTAAAGAGATTGGAGGGGAAATGCATGAAACCTGAATTTCTTAGCTCATACTGCTTACCTCTCTCTGTGTGCTAAAGGGTGAGTTGGCAAAGGCATTTCTCTCCACTTGTGTGTGCCTTATCCTGACCCAAAGTATAAAGCAGTTTCCTCATCTGTATTAATATCTTGACCTGGGAACTCCACAGAGTTCTTGAAAGGATCAAAAGTGGTAATAATTGTGAAAGTCTTTCCAACTGGAAAAAAGCTGTACAAATATAGGGACTTGGCTAGAAAACCATAGAATCTTAAGATTTGATGAGAGTTTAAAGGTTAGCTAGTCCAATCTTTTCTCTTATGCTTAAAAAATCTTCCATTGTTGTTTTATTTACTTACAGATTTACAATCATAAATAAGCATTAACTTGGGGGCAATTGAGTCATTCAAGGTATTCAGTCATTTATTGAAAACCTTGCTATTTTTTCAGATGCTGTTCTAGGTACTATAAATACAACAGTGAATGAAACAGACAAGGTGTCTGCCCTCATAGAGCTTAAATTCCAGTAGAAAGAGACCCATATTAGGTAAGCAAAATAATAGAGATAATTTCTTATTGGGATACATGGTATGCAGAGAATTTAAGTAGGGTTATATGACAGAACAACCTTAGATTAGGTGATTAGGGAAGATTTCTCTAAGGAAGTGACACTTAAATTTAGTTTTGAATAACAAGAAGGAGACTTGCTGAAAGACTAAGGAGAAGAACATTCCAGGGAGAGGAGATAGCTTGTGAAAAGGCCCTGAGGGAGGAGCAACTCCAGCCTCCATCTCCCAGTGTGAGCAACACAGAAGATGGGTGATTTCTGCATTTTCAACTGAGGTACCAGGTTCATCTCACTGGGGCATGTCAGACAGTTGGCACTGGTCCACGGTTGCAGCCCGACCAGCAAGAGCTGAAGCAGGGCTAGGCATCACCTCACCTGGGAAGCACAAGGAGGAAGGGAGTTCCTTTTCCTAGCCAAAGGAAATTGAGACACACAACACCTCGAAAATTGGGTAACTCCCACCCTAATACTGCACTTTACCAAGGGTCTTAGCAAATGGCACACCAGGAGATTATCTCCCACACCTGGCCCAGAGGGTCCCATGCCCACAGAGCCTCCCTCATTGCTAGCACAGCAGTCTGAGATCTAACTGCAAGGTGGCAGCAAGGCTGAAGGAGGGACGCCCACCATTGATGAGGCTTAAGTAGGTAAACAAAGCTGCCGGGAAGCTTGAAGGAGGCCAGCTAAAGGAGGCGAGCCTGCCTCTGTAGACTCCTCCTCTGGGGACAGGGCATAGCTAAACAAAAAGCAGCAGAAACCTTGGCAGAGGTAAATGCCCCTGTCTGACAGCTTTGAAGAGAGCAGTGGATCTCCCAGCATGGAGGTTGAGATCTGAGAACTTACAGACTGTCTGCTCAAGTGGGTCCCTGACCCCTGAGTAGCCTAACTGAGAGATATCCCCCACTAGGTGCAGACCGACACCTCACACCTCACACGGCGGGGTACACCCCTGAGCAAGAATCAGACAGCAACACTTGCTGTTCAGCAATATTCTATCTGCTGCAGCCTCCGCTGCTGATACCCAGGCAAACAGGGTCTGGAGTGGACCTCAAGCAAACTCCAACAGACCTACAGCTGAGGGTCCTGACTGTTAGAAGGAAAACTAACAAACAGAAAGGACACCCACACCAAAACCCCATCAGTACGTCACCATCATCAAAGACCAAAGGCAGATAAAACCACAAAGATGGGGAAAAAGCAGTGCAGAAAAGCTAGAAATTCAAAAAATCAAAGTGCATCACCCCCTCCAAAGGAACGCAGCTCATCGCCAGCAATGGAACAAAGCTGGATGGAGAATGACTTTGATGAGTCGAGAGAAGAAGGCTTCAGTCGATCAAACTTCTCAGAGCTAAAGGAGGAACTACGTAACCAGTGCAAAGAAACTAAAAACCTTGAAAAAAGATTTGATGAATGGCTAACTAGAATAACCAATGTAGAGAAGTCCTTAAAAGAACTGATAGAGGTGAAAACCATGACACGAGAACTACGTGACAAATGCACAAGCTTCAGTAACTGACTCGATCAACTGGAAGAAAGAGTATCAGTGATTGAAGATCAAATGAATGCAATGAAGCGAGAAGAGAAGCGCAAAGAAAAAAGAGTAAAAAGAAATGAACAAAGCCTCCAAGAAATATGGGACTATGTGAAAAGACCAAATCTACATCTGATTGGTGTGCCTGAAAGTGATGGGGAAAATGGAACCAAGTTGGAAAACACTCTGCAGGATATCATCCAGGAGAACTTCCCCAACCTAGCAAGGCAGGCCAACATTCAAATTCAGGAAATACAGAGAACGCCTCAAAGATACTCCTCAACAAGAGCAACTCCAAGACACATAATTATCAGATTCACCAAAGTTGAAATGAAGGAAAAAAATGTTAAGGGCAGCCAGAGAGAAAGGTCAGGTTACACGCAAAGGGAAGCCCATCAGACTAAGAGCAGATTTCTCGGCAGAAACTCTCCAAGCCAGAAGAGAGTGGGGGCCAATATTCAACATTCTTAAAGAAAAGAATTTTCAACCCAGAATTTCATATCCAGCCAAACTAAGTTTCATAAGTGAAGGAGAAATAAAATCCTTTACAGACAAGCAAATGCTTAGAGATTTTGTCACCACCAGGCCTGCCCTACAAGAGATCCTGAAGGAAGCACTAAATATGGCAGGGAATGACAGGTACCAGCCATTGCAAAAACATGTCAAAATGTAAAGTCCATTGATGCTAGGAAGAAACTGCATCAACTAGCGAGCAAAATAACCAGCTAATATCATAATGACAGGATCAAGTTCACACATAACAATATTAACCTTAAATGTAAATGGGCTAAATGGTCCAATTAAAAGACACAGACTGGCAAATGGGATAAAGAGTCAAGACCCGGCCGGGCGCGGTGGCTCAAGCCTGTAATCCCAGCACTTTGGGAGGCCAAGACGGGCGGATCACGAGGTCAGGAGATCGAGACCATCCTGGCTAACATGGTGAAACCCCGTCTCTACTAAAAAATACAAAAGACTAGCCAGGCGAGGTGGCGGGCGCCTGTAGTCCCAGCTACTCGGGAGGCTGAGGCAGGAGAATGGCGTAAACCCGGGAGGCGGAGCTTGCAGTGAGCTGAGATCCGGCTCACATGCAGAGACACACATAGGCTCAAAATAAAGGGATGGAGGCAGATCTACCAAGCAAATGGAAAACAAAAAAAAGCAGGGGTTGCAATACTAGTCTCTGATAAAACAGACTTTAAACCATCAAAGAACAAAAGAGACAAAGAAGGCCATTACATAATGGTAAAGGGATCAATTCATCAGGAAGAGCTAACAATCCTAAATATATATGCATCCAATACAGGAGCATCCAGATTCATAAAGCAAGTCCTTAGAGACTTACAAAGAGACTTAGACTCCCATACAATAATAATGGGAGACTTTAACACGCCACTATCAGCATTAGACAGATTAAGAAGACAGAAAGTTAACAAGGATATCCAGGAATTGAACTCAACTCTGCACCAAGTGGACCTAATAGACATCTACAGAACTCTCCACCCCAAATCAACAGAATAAACATTCTTCGCAGCACCACATTGCACTTATTCCAAAATTGACCACATAGTTGGAAGTAAAGCACTCCTCAGCAAATGTAAAAGAACAGAAATTATGGCAAACTGTCTCTCAGACCACAGTGCAATCAAACTAGAATTCAGGACTAAGAAACTCACTCAAAACCACTCAACTACATGGAAACTGAACAAGCTGCTCCTGAATGACTACTGGGTACATAATGAAATCAAGGCAGAAATAAAGATGTAAAAGAACTAGAGAAGCAAGAGCAAACACATTCAAAAGTGAGCAGAAGGCAAGAAATAACTAAGATCAGAGCAGAACTGAAGGAGATAGAGACACAAAAATCCCTTCAAAAAATCAATGAATCCAGGAGCTGGTTTTTTGAGAAGATCGACAAAATTGATAGACTGCTAGCAAGACTAATAAAGAAGAAAAGACACAAGAATCAAATAGTCACAATAAAAAATGATAAAGGGGATGTTACCACTAATACCACAGAAATACAAACTACCATCAGACAATACTATAAACACCTCTATGCAAATAAACTAGAAAACCTAGAAGAAATGGATAATTTCCTGGACACTTACACTCTCCCAAGACTAAACCAGGAAGAAGTTGAATCCCTGAATAGACCAATAGCAGGCTCTGCAATTGAGGTAATAATTAATAGCCTACCAACCAAAAAAAGTCCAAGACCAGATGGATTCACAGCCGAATTCTACCAGAGGTACAAGGAGGAGTTGGTACCATTCCTTCTGAAACTATTCCAATCAATAGAAAAAGAGGGAATCCTCCCTAACTCATTTTACGAGGCCAACATCATCCTAATATCAAAGCCTGACAGAGATACAACAAAAAAAGAGAATTTTAGATTAATATCCCTGATGAACATCGATGCAAAAATTCTCAATAAAATACTGGCAAACTGAATCTAGCAGCACATCAAAAAGCTTATCCACCATGATCAAGTTGGCTTCATCCCTGGGATGCAAGGCTGGTTCAACATATGCAAATCAATAAATGTAATCCAGCATATAAACAGAACCAAAGACAAAAACCACATGATTATCTCAATAGATGCAGAAAAGTCCTTTGACAAAATTCAACAGCCTTTCATGCTAAAAACTCTCAATAAACTCGGTATTGATGGAACATATCTCAAAATAATAAGAGCTATTTATGACAAACCCACAGCCAATATCATACTGAATGGGCAAACACTGGAAGCATTCCTTTTGAAAACTGGCACAAGACAGGGATGCCCTCCCTCACCACTCCTATTCAACATAGTGTTGGAAGTTCTGGCTAGGGCAATCAGGCAAGAGAAAGAAATAAAGGGTATTCAGTTAGGAAAAGAAGAAGTCAAATTGTCCCTGTTTGCAGATGACATGATTGTATATTTAGAAAAGCCCATTGTCTCAGCCCAAAATCTCCTGAAGCTGATAAGCAACTTCAGCAAAGTCTCAGGATACAAAATCAAGGTGCAAAAATCACAAGCATTCTTATACACCAGTAACAGACAAACAGAGAGCCAAATCATGAATGAACTCCCATTCACAATATCTTCAAAGAGAATAAAATACCTAGGAATTCAACTTACAAGGGATGTAAAGGACCTCTTCAAGGAGAGCTACAAACCACTGCTCAGTGAAATAAAAGAGGACACAAACAAATGGAAGAACATACCATGCTCATGGGTAGGAAGAATCAATATCGTGAAAATGGCCATACTGCCCAAGGTAATTTATAGATTCAATGCCATCCCCATTAAGCTACCAGTGACTTTCTTCACAGAATTGGAAAAAACTACTTTCAAGTTCATATGGAACCAAAAACGACCCCTCATTGCCAAGACAATCCTAAGCCAAAAGAACAAAGCTGGAGGCATCACACTACCTGACTTCAAACTATACTACAAGGCTACAGTAACCAAAACAGCATGATACTGGTACCAAAACAGAGATATAGACAAATGGAACAGAACAGAGCCCTCAGAAATAATACCACACATCTACAGCCATCTGATCTTTGACAAACCTGACAGAAACAAGAAATGGGGAAAGGATTCCCTATTTAATAAATAGTGCTGGGAAAACTGGTTAGCCATAAGTAGAAAGCTGAAACTGGATCCTTTCCTTACTCCTTATACGAAAATTAATTCAAGATGGATTAGAGACTTAAATGTTAGACCTAAAACCATAAAAACCCTAGAAGAAAACCTAGGTAATACCATTCAGTACATAGGCATGGGCAAGGACTTCATGTCTAAGACACCAAAAGCAACAGCAGCAAAAGCCAAAATTGACAAATGGGATCTAATTAAACTAAAGAGCTTCTGCACAGCAAAAGAAACTACCATCAGAGTGAACAGGCAACCTACAGAATGGGAGAAAATTTTTGCAATCTACTCATCTGACACAGGGCTAATATCCAGAACCTATAAAGAACTCAATCAAATTTACAAGAAAAAAACAACTCCATCAAAAAGTGGGCACAGGATATGAACAGACACTTCTCAAAAGAAGACATTCATACAGCCAACAGACACATGAAAAAATGCTCATCATCACTGGCCATCAGAGAAATGCAAATCAAAACCACAATGAGATACCATCTCACACCAGTTAGAATGGCAATCATTAAAAAATCAGGAAACAACAGGTGCTGGAGAGGATGTGGAGAAATAGGAACACTTTTACACTGTTGGTGGGACTGTAAACTAGTTCAACGATTTTGGAAAACAGTATGGCGATTCCTCAAGGATCTAGAACTAGAAATACCATTTGAACCAGCCATCCCATTACTGGGGATATACCCAAAGGATTATAAGTCATGCTGCTACAAAGACACATTCACATGTATGTTTATTGCGGCACTATTCACAATAGCAAAGACTTGGAATCCATCCAAATGTCCATCACTGACAGACTGGATTAAGAAAATGTGGCACATATACACCGTGGAATACTACGCAGCCATAAAAAAGGATGAGTTTGTGTCCTTTGTAGGGACATGGATGCAGCTGGAAACCATCATTCTCAGCAAACTATCGCAAGAACAGAAAACCAAATACCGCATGTTCTCACTCATAGGTGGAAATTGAACAATGAGATCACTTGGACACAGGAAGGGGAACATCACACACCGGGTCCTATTGTGGGGTAGGGGTAGGGGGGAGGGATAGCATTAGGAGATATACCTAATGTAAATGATGAGTTAATGGGTGCAGCACACCAACATGGCACAAGTATACATATGTAACAAACCTGCACGTTGTGCACATGTACCTAGAACTTAAAGTATAATAAAAAAAAGAAAAAAACAAAAGGCCCTGAGGAACAAGGTATGTTTCAGAATGGATGTGACTAGAATGGATTTTGGGAAAAGGAAACTATAGATGTAGCCAGGGATCAGATCATGAGGGAAATTTTAAACATACATATATATATATACACATATATATAAAGTATTTATATTTCATTCCAAATGTGATGGGAGGTTTTAAACAAGGGAGTTACATGATCAGTTATCAATTTTAATAAGAATTCTGATATAGTTTGTATATTTGTTCCTGCCTAAATCTCATGTTGAATTGTAATCCCCAATGCCTGGTGGGAGGTGTTTGGGTCATGGGGGCAGATCCCTCATGGCTTGGGACTGTCTTTTCAATAAGGAATTCTCATGAGATCTGTTTATTGTAAAGTGTGACACCTCCCTCCCCACACCCCCACTCTCTTTCTCTTGCTCCTGCTCTGGCTATGTGATGTGCCTGCCCCCGTTTCACCTCCCACCATGAGTAAAAGCTTCCTAAGGCCTCCCCAGAAGCAGATGCCAGTGCTGTGCTTCCTGTACACCCTATAGAACCATGAGCCAATTAAACTTCTTTTCTTACAAATTACCCAGTCTTAGGTATTTCTTTATAACAATGCAAGAATGGACTAATACAAATCATCTGGCTGCTGTGTTGATAAAAGAATAAAAAGAACAAGGGTAGAAACTGTGATAGTGGTAATTGCATATTTGTTCAAAATTATTTGTTTCTCCCTTGCCAAGATAATCTGTAGGCTGAGTATATTGTCTTTCTCCACTAAGTTTGTGCTTGACCATGTGACTTAATTTGGCCTATAACATGTGAGAAGTTGTAACCTATATCCTTTCTAAGCGGAGCTTCAAATTCACTTGTAGTGGTTTGGCTCTGCCAACCCTGAGTTTCTGCTTTCCACCATAAGAATAGCATAGCTTTCAGCCTAGGTCCTTAGTAGACATGTGGAGCTAAGTTGTCCCAGGATAGTCCAGCAGAGTTCAGTTGAGCTGCAACCTTCATGGAACTTGAGCAAGAAATAAACATTTATTTCTAGGAAACTCAGAGATTCTGTGTTTGTTCGAGCCTACCAATAACTGGTAGCAGTGGAAGTGGTGAGAAGTAGTTAGAGTTTATATATACATATTCAAGACAGAATTAACAAGACACTGATATTTGCAAGCTGTGGGATCAAAGAGAAGTAAAAGAGTCAAGGATGGCTTTGGAGCAACTGGGTGAATGGGGCATCCTTTACTGCAATGGGGAAGACCTGGGGAAGAGGAAGTATAGGTGGAACCAGGAATTCATCTTTGACCATCTTTTTTGTTTTTTGAGATGGAGTTTCATTCTTATTGCCCAGGCTGGAATGCAGTGGTGCAATCTCAGCTCACTGCAACCTCTGCCTTCTGGTTTCAAGCGATTTTCCTGCCTCAGCCTCCCAAGTATCTGAGATTACAGGCATGTGCCACCACGCCGGGCTAATTTTTTTTGGTGGGGGGTTATTTTTAGTAGAGACAGGGGTTTCACCATGTTGGCCAGGCTGGTCTCGAACTCCTGACCTCGTGATCTGCCCATCTCAGCATTCCAAAGTGCTGGGATTACAGGCATGAGTCACTGCACCTGGCCCATCTTTGGCCATCTTAAGTTTGGGGTGATTATGGGAGATTCATATATAGATCTACTTGTGCTCCCCAATAAATCTTTATTTTATTTGTTGTTTTATTTTACTTTATCTACAAAAAGAATATTTGGTAGCTTACACTGAAAGTATTGGTAAAAACATTAGTATGAGGGGATGCAGAGGGAAAATTGTATTGAGAAATTTTGGCAGAGGAAAACTGCAATTCAGTATAATTAGTTTTGAGCTTCTTAGTAACCAAAATGAAGAAGCAAAAGCAGTGAGTTATAAAACTCTCATTTTCTGGGGCAGTGGTTCTCAATTTTGGCAACAGAGTATAATAGTATAATTTGGCCAAGCACATTGTGAATGGTGACCCCTGGAACTGCAACTCGATGGTCCTGCCCAGTGCCCACTCCTAGAAATTTGAATTTAAATGGTCTGGGATGGAGCTGGGATGCAAATAAATGTATTTACTATTAGGTGATTCTAATATGCAGCCAGAATTGAGAATTACTAGTTTTGCAGAAAAAAAGTGTACCCATTGACATGGAAAGATAAACTTGTTCCTGAGCTCTAATTAAATTTGTCTCTGGCATTTTTATGTAAGAGGTATTGAGGTGTGTAATGGATAATGATACAGACAGCAATTTCACAAGAGATACAGACTTCCTTCTTTGCAGTTTATTATATGTACCTTAAGTGAAAACTGTTGTGATGTTAACACTATAGTTGCGTAAAATTAGCCCTCCAGAAGAAGACAGAGCAATGGAATCCAGCTATATAGCTTTCTGGCAATTTGGCTTAGCACAGTATTAAGCTTAGGGAATCATGAAGAAGAAAGGGTTAATGTAATCCTTATGAACATCAATAGTTTCAGCAAGACTTTGTTAAGCTTGGCCAGCAAGTCACTCTGGAAGATTCCTTAAGGGGCTGAGCCTTTTGGCTGACTCTTTCCCCCTTCACTGAGGCCTCCTTGTGGTTGGACAGGGAATGTTTTGTGTTCTCCTTCCCTTTTCGTTTTTTCACTCTTATGCTTTCCCATGCCAAGCAGGTTTTTCCTTTGGGGAAATACACTTAGGCAGAGAATGAAATTAAGAAATAATGTAATGATGATGGTGGCAATTCTTTGCACAGCCTAAGAGCAGTTGGCTGCTAATTGTAGAACGGTAATAAGGGGGGCCCTGGGCCATAAGGTTTGCATTTGGAACACCTGTAGTTTTCATTTAACATCATGGATCATTAAACAGCTGCTCAGAATGGCCTTATTAAAACAAATACGGTTGCACTGTTTTATGCATGTGTTACATTGCAGTGAGCAGATCAGATGCAAACAGAAGGATTCTGTTAAAAAAAAAAAAAAAAAAAAAAGACACCTTAAGCATATTCTAAAGGTACTGTCTCACAAAGACAAATGAAGCTGAGTATTTTTCTGCCTTTATGAAACTGAAAGTGATTGAACTTGTTGGATTTTGCTTTAAGACTTCTTGCTGTGGCTGAGGGGCATGGAAAGTGTGCAGTGAGCATCTTCTATGGGGGCTCATTGAAGTCACTGACATGCCGTAAAACTGGCCTATCAGTTGTGTTCCTCTCACTGAAAAAAAGCAAAATGTGCTATCCACTGTAATGTGAATATGACCTTCTGGGATGGCGGAGAGCTTTCCAGGGATTTTTCATCACTGGGGATGTGTTTGTTCTATGTTATCCACACTGACACTAATATCCTCTTATAAGTTTTATTACACACTTGTAAGATGACTAATTAAAATTAGATACTGAGTTTGTGCCCAGGGTCAGGGTACAAGCAAAAGTTGGAATGTAGAGGTTTTTTTTTTTTTTTTTTTTTTTTTTAGAGACAGGATCTCACTCTGTTGTCTAGGCTGTAGTATAGTGGTGTGATCATAGTTCACTGTAGCCTTGAGCTCCTGGGTTCAAGCGATCCTCCTGCCTCTGCCTCATGAGTAGCTAAGACTACAGGCATACACCATGACTCTTAGCTAATATTTTTAAATTTTGTAGAGATTAGGTCTTGCTATGTTGCCCAGGCTTGTCTTGAGCTTCTGGGCTCAAACAATCCTCCCACCTCAGCCTCCCAAAGCTCTGGGATTATAAGCATGAGGCACTGTGCCCAGCCCTAGAGTTTTTCTTGATTTTAAAATAATTGGCCTTTGGTGGAGATAATTTTCTAATTATTTTTCAAAAGATGTTTTGGATGCTTCTAGATGCAAGATGAGGTTTGGATAGGCACATGGTGTTTTTAGGTATATTTAAGAGAATGACAGAGAGAGATGTATGGTGTGTGTGTGCATGTGCACACGTGAGAGAGACAGCAAGAGAGATATCCATCAACATCACACCCCAAATACGGATTAATCCTAGAGAGAGTATGATCCATCAACATCAAGCTCCAAGTGTGAATTAATCTCTTCTACAATGGCACAAATTTATGACCATAAGTGACACTTTACATCTTATAGTAATTCTATGCAGTAATCTTTTAATAGATATTATTTGTGGCCTTGATTTCATTAAAGGGCAAGCACCATACCCCATGTGCCTTCCTGCAGTCCCAAGTGGTCTTCAGACTAGAAAAGAGATCTTGGCAAGGGCAGTTTCTTGGTGGTCTGAATTACAGTTACTGTAAAGAAAATTAGGGGCAACCACATAAATTTTGAGCAGATGAACTTAGCTTGCAGTATCCTCCATGTGCTTTCCTGTCTTATCTCCCCTGTAGATAACCCTTCCTTGCTCAGGTGCCTTGCTGCCCCAACCTATTTCCTGGCTCTGCACTCAATTGTCAAATCAATCATTGGCAAAATTGTTAAATCTAACAATTTGTTCTTGGTGTTCTTTACTCCTGCTGGCAGGCTTCATTCATTTCTTTCCCTTGGTGGGCCAGCCTTTCCTCCTTTTCCCATTCCCTTACATTCCCAGAGAGGTTCCCAAACCTCTTCAATTTTCTTCCATTCCACCCCTGTCAAATCCTGCTTTTGGAAATGATGGGGAACCGCTGCAACATGAGGGGGAAGTGACTGATGCAGCTAACAGGTGCACTGCAGCAGGAAATCTGACTTTTAGCTAATGAGATGAAGTATTACCATCAGACATTGAGGCATATGCTAGCTGGAGGTGAGGTCAGGGGTAGGGGTGGGATGGAACAGTTTAGTTACTTCCTGTTATATTCTGAGATCAAATCACAATAAGTGGGTGGTTCTTTTGTGTTCTTCTCTTACTGGACTCCACTTTGTACCTCCCAGGCAAGAGTCTAGACCAATGGTAGGCTCTCAATAAATATTTTTGAATAACTGAATGAAGGAATGGGCAGGAGGGTCTTTTGCAGATACCTTCACAGTGGTAGCTCTGTCTACGTTACAAGCTAGACCCTGAACATAAAGACAAGCACCTCCAAGTAGAGAAATATTATACTGCCCAGAGCATTGTCCAGGCCTCCAGCTTGTGGTCAGAGTTCACTGAAAGACACTTCTTTGCTAAGCATTATGTCCCACAAGAAGCATCTGATTTCTATTCCATCATAGTTGAAGAAGAATGGGCAGAAGCAAGCTTTTCCTTCCTTTTAGAAGCAGCAGCAGCTTCTTAAACCCACTTTCAGATTGCCTTCATCTAGCCTTGTTACCAGTTTCAAAAGACCTGCTGGGATTCCAGAAATAATGGAAGGAAAAAATCATGTTAGTTTTAGTTCTGATTTTTATTTGCATGGAGACTAACTACTTAAAGGTTTTGCCTGTTTCTTTCAGGTCTTGAGTCTTTGGCTTCAAGTTAATTTGCATAATAAAAAATTCAAAGTACACACACACACACACACGCACATGCGCACACATACCCCTACACCTTTCAGGCAAGCCAGGCCAGGTCTGTGATTCTACTCCAGGTTTCTAATCTGCAAGGCATGACTTGACTGCAAGGACAAATATACAGACTCAAACCACTGGTGTTCCCTTCCCGGTATGTTTCATCACTTCTGCCTTAAAAGTTCTAGGGCATTTGGGAAATGCAAGATTGACCACTGAGAAAAATCCTGCTTCTGGGAGTTACTGATGAAAATAAGGTGTGTTTGTCCATAAGGAGCTTCTTTGATCCTTAAAGTATTATAGGCAAGATTGTATTTAGACAATGTTCTATAAGGAAAATTAGTTATTAGTTTATTCATTTTTTCACTCTTTTACTCACTCCTACCAGACTCTTGATTGAGCACCTATGTTACAAGGGAGAACCATGTAAACACAAGGTATACCCTCTGCCTCTGGAAGTCCTCTTCATTCTCTTCTGCCTTGGCAGAAAGGTTTGAAAAGCAATGCCATCAGACACATGAATTTCCTCTAAACAAGTGTGGTGGCTTCAAGTTATTCCTTTAAGGAAATAAATGGCTGGGGGAGAAAAATTCAGATGTAATACCCCATTCTTATTTGGGATAATTAAAATAGAAGACAGTTGCCACTGGTGACAAGCCTGATTTAGCATATAATTTTTAGAGAACTAAGTTTTTTTTTCCTTCAGGTGTATATAATGAATTAACTGTTAAAAGAATATGGGTAGGTAGATGTCTTGGCATATCTGTGATGAATAGGTAATTATTTTATTAAGATATTTTTATAATTATAAAAATAATGTATGCTCTATATAGAAAGTATTGAAAATATGAAACAGTTTAAAGAAATGAAGTGTGGCTGGGCACAGTGTCTCATGCCTATAATCCCAGTGCTTTGGGAAGCTGAGGTAGGAAGATCACGTGAGCCCAGGAGTTCAAGACCAGCCTGGGCAACATGGTAAGACCCCATTTCTGTAACAATAACAAAAAAAGAAATGAAGTGTATGATTCCAGCCCTCAAAAAAACTGCTTTTAACATAGGTCCATATCCCTTATCTGGTCCTTGGAGCCAGTTGTGTTTTGGAATTCAGAATTTTTCAGATTTTAGTGAAGTAATCCAATACGTATACTGTAGATCTTATCTTCAGTGGCGCGTGGGGCAGTGCTTCATAATAATATTTTTGCAGTAAAATGTATAAATGTTCACTCTAAGCCAGATAAATAAAGACCATAAATAACCTCACAATTTTTCATTATCAAATTTTGATACCAAATGAGTTATAAAAATCTTTCCATTTCAGATCCCTTTGTATTTTGGAATTGCATATAAAGGATTATGGACTTGTATTTTAGCATCACATTTAGACAATTTCTAAGCATTCATGCGGGTTGGGGCATCAGGGCCCTTGAGCAAGGGGTACCCACAGGGCAGAGGAGGCAAAGGCAAAGTACATACAGGATACTGTAAGCCAACTTCATCTGCTCAAAATTTGTGTTGGTTGCTCCTACTTTTCATTATTGTAACTGTGATTCAAACCACCAAGAAACTGTCCTTGCGAGGCATAAGAGGAGTTTAATGTACATAGAGATTTGTGCTTTTCATACTGATAGAAGTATATTTAAGGGATTGGGGTCCTGTACCTTCAAAAGATGCCTGATAACAAGGAAATGTTGCTCAAAAGGATTTGCCTGTATACACTCTTGTTTTCAGGCCTTTGATAGCTTTGGCCTCAGTTTTGCCCATAGATGTTGACTCTCACATTTGTCCACTTGGACCTGTCATCTCCTGCTGGGGGGTGACCCTACATTTGATCCTACCTCTGCTCCCAATTCTCTTTAGCTTAAAGGCCAGATTGTGACAGCCTGCTCATGCTCTCCAAGGAAACAAATCCCATCCTATCTCTGGTTTTGCTTTTGCAAATCTATTTTGGCACTGACATTTCACAGAGACCCTGCCCTGCTCTACTTGGTCAAGTTAAGACAAGCATGACCTGAAAAATGATTGAGAAAAAAATAGAGGTGAAGGTTAAGTGCATGCAGCATCCGTTCAAATCGAAGAGATGGCTTGAGAGGCAAGTGTCAGAAATTAAGCAAGTAAATAACAGAACACTGTGAGTCATTGGTTTGTAACATGACAGCTGCCTGTCTGTGCCTCTTACTGTGTCTGTGCTGTAGATTTCAACATTCTACCAGATAATGAACATTTTGCAGAAGCAAATGTCAGAACTCTCCTATGCAAGCAAAGACAGGAAATTTGGTGAAATGATAACTAATGGATGAAAAGGTATTGAAAACCTATAATTACCTATGATAAACAATATGTAATGCTTTCTTTTCTCTGTTCTAAATCTGCCACTGCAGTTTTTCTTGTCTAATGCAGTATTTCAGGCAGGCATTGCTTTTCAATTATATATCTCAAGCTGAAGTTCCTGCTGACAGGGAGAACGAAAGCACATTTTTGTTATGTTTTTCCTTCCCTTCCTCATAGACTCCAAGTGCCTATATGCTAATAGAAACCCAAATGACAGGAAGTCCAAATGGAAATGTTATTAGAAAGCTATGGGCATGTAGTTAATGAAATATGTATGATTACAATAATGCAGGACATGTGTAATATTGATGGGAACTCAACTGATCTCAATATTTAATAAAGGCTTAATTTAAAATATGGATATTTGGGGGAGTGGGTTGTTTTATTCTTTTTGCGAACATGGCATATGTTAATTTCTTGCTGAGAATTTGTCTGGTGGATTCAATTTCCTTCTGTAATTTCTTGTTTTGAATATTCCTTGTTTTTAAAAAAGCACACTTCCATACACTGATCTAGACTCTGTTACTCCTGAATGTCCTTGGATGAGAGAAGGACTAATAATATGTTTCGAGGCAGTCTGGAGCAGCTAAATGAACCACTAATGATTCCCTATCGTCTACTATAATTGGCATTTGAACCTACTCTTTGAAAATTTGGGCCAAGAACTTAGCCTTAGACACTGTTCTTGAAGAAGCCTAAGGGTTTTGTTGTTGTTGTTGTTGTTGTGGTTTGAGACAGGGTCTGGCTCTGTGGTCCTGGCTGGGGTGCAGCGGTGCCGTCTTGGCTCACTGCAAACCTCCACCTCCCAGGGTCAAGCCATTCTCTCACCTCAGCCTCCCCTGTAGCTGGGACTACAGCTATGCACCACTGTGCCCTGATAATTTTTGTATTTTTTGTAGAGATGGGGTTTTGCCATGTTGCCCAGGCTGTCCTCCAACTCCCAAAGTGCTGGGATTACAGGCATGAACCACCTCGGCCAGCCAGAAGCCTGAGTTTCTAGTTTAGGCATTCGTTAAAATAGTGGATCCTAGGAAATGAATTTATACCGGCTGAAATTGCCTTTGTAGTTACTGGATAATGGACTTGCAGATTGGTTGAGCTCTGGTCTTTTTCGAATGCCAAGAAAATTACAGGCTATAGAGATTATTCATATTGAACAGCAAAGGGAGCTAGATAGACAATTGGAAACTGTAATCCACCAAAATTACTATCTTCCTGGATTTATGAAATTATTTTAGTGTCATGTCTTTTTCAACTCTTTGCCCTTCTGAGAATTTACACAATTTAAATCAAAATGTTAATATATTATTTTGCATCTTTTTTGCCCAACATTTTTACATATATGCTAATTTTTTTCTTACTAAATCCCTTGTGAAGAGAGATCTGTGTATCCATTTTAGAGCTGAGAAAACTGAGTCACAGAAAGGTGAAGTAACTTGCCCAAGGTCACCTATGGAGCTAGAAATGGTAGGGCTGGGATTCTAAGTTAGTTCTGTCTGTATGAAACAGAAAATGAAAAATGATTAGATACTCAGGTGTGCAATATAAAATGATATGAAGCAAGATAAATAGAATTGGTTAAAATTTGTCTTCGAGACTTATTTACCCTTTATGGCCTACTTCTTTGTGAGACCAAGCCTTGGACTAGAGTAGAGAATGTGGATGACTTGGTAACAGCCATCTCTATGCTAAAGAACCAACTTAAAATGAATGTCCTACTAATACTCAGTCATGGGGATCATATCCAGCTGTGGGACATAGCACTTTTTTTTACCTAAGAGCCAGACTAAGTACCTTACACTGGTGCTGGAAAAATGATTATGCTGCCCATTCATTTGCTTAGGGTGAAGGAGCATGTATTTCCAATCAAATAATCTACTTATTTGCCCACTGAGAGAGTGGGATGGAAGGAAGAATGATTATGCTTCCCATTTATTTGCTTAGGGTGAAGGCGCATGCATTTCCAATCAAACGATCTACTTATTTCCCCGTTGAGATAGTGGGATGGAAAACAAGTTCATGAACAGATGCATTTTGTGTAGCCTATTTTCTGTGTTGTATAAGGATTACCTATCAGGGTGTAGGCTGTGGTGAAATACCACTCTGGGAGACTCTGGGAAGCCAGAGGTGGGATGGCAGCTTTAAGTGTGTATGAAAGCACTCAAAGTTAAGAGCTTTATCTATGATATCAGGTTTCCTGAGTTGGAATACCAGCTTTACGATTCAATACGTAAAATTCCTGAATGTAAATTTGTTCAAGTGCAAAATGCAGATAAGAAGTTCTTTCCTAGTAGAGATTTGGGGAGGACTGAATATGTTATTACATGTAAATACTTAGAATGGTGTCTGGCTCATAGTAAACCCTTAATACATGTTAAATGTTGGCCATGATTCCTTTTAGCTCCTGTAGGCTGATCTGGACTCTGGTATTCCTGAAGTATGGCTCAAAGTGGAATACAGTTGTCTCTTTATATCCTGGGGGATTGGTTCCATGACCTTCTGTGAAGACCAAAATCTGTGGATGCTTAAGTCTTTGACATAAAATGACATAGTATTTGCATACAACCTATGCACATCCTCCCATATGCTTTAAGTTATCTCTAGATCGCTTATATTACCTAATAGAATATAAATGTTATGCAAATAGTTGTTGTAATGTATTGTCTAGGAAATAATGACAAGAAAGAAAAGTTTGTACATGTTTAGTACAGATGCAATTCTTTTTCTCAAATATTTTCTACCTGTAGTTGTTTGAATCCAGGGATGTGGAACCATAGATGTGGAAAGCTGACTATATATGGCTCTTTAGAAAAAATGGCATTGATCTAATTACATCAAAAGCATTTTGGGGAGTGTTTTCTGTCTCTAAGAACCCAGCCGATGAGTTGACTGACATCTCCTATGACATCTAGTTGGGTTCTGTATTTATCCCATTTTTTGTGTTCCTTTTCCTTGGGTTTGTATGTGGTTTTAGGACCCGTAATTGCAATATGTCATTTCTGTCTTGGAATTGATAATGAACATGTTCACTAAATATGCCCAAGTGGAAGCAAATTCTCTAGAAGTGCAGTAATATGCAATTGAGAAGGAAATTGATTAGCCAAAGACTTTAATTGACTTGTCTATGTGAGTTTGTCATTTTAATTATTAGGTTTTTTTTTAATACTAGCAAGTCAGTTAATAGTACCAACAGAACAACTGCTATTGTCAGGGAGTAAATAATGGTAGTATAGTCACTCTAGTGTGAAGGTTATTTTTGTATCATGTTTCATTGTGCTAGCCTGTCTGATTTATAACTGTAACTAGCTGACCCTGGCTCTGGCCCTATCTGCTCACACAGTGAATTTAAGCATATCTTTCTCTTTTTTTTTTTCTCTTTTTTTTTTTTTTTTTTTTTTTTTTTGAGACGGAGTCTGGCTCTGTCGCCCAGGCTGGAGTGCAGTGAAGCATATCTTTCTCAAAAAGACCCTGCCAAAGTATTTATGGGAGTCCCCAGGGGTTATCTTATATGAGCTATGAATTAGTCCGACCACCATCACTGCTGCTGCTACTATGCCCCAGACTCTCAGTGCTGCTGCCTTACCAGCCTGCTGTGCCCTGCTGATTGTTCTGGATATTGATGCTCTCAATCCTTATGGAGCAGTGAGACCTTGATAGTCAACTGCAAGGTCAGAAGGGGCATCAGTTCCTCCTTCCTACATTGTGCTTCCTTAAGGAAGTGTCATAGCATGGCCATTTGGGTCCTGGGGTGTTACAAAGTTTAGTCAGCACATTTGCCTTTTACTCACAGTCTTTATATCCCAGAGCATACATTTGCCCAGGCAGAGGAGTTGGGCTGAGATGTCCGAGAGTTTTTTGAAGGACAATTTTGTTGAATACAGAATTCTAGATGGTGTTTTGTTTTTCTTTTAACACTTTAAATATTTCCCTCCATGCTTTTCTTGCTTGCATGGTTTCTGATGAGAAGTCCAATGTGATTCCTATCTTTGGTCCTCTATAACTAGGTAAGTTGAGTTTTCTCCTCTGATTTCTTTCAAAAAATTTACCTTGTCTTTGGTTTTCTTCAGTTTGAATGTGATATGCTAAGTTGTAAATTTTGTATTTATCCTGCTTGACATTTTCTGAATTTCTTGGATCTGTGGTTTGGTGCCTGCCATTAATTTTGGAAAAGTCTCAGCCACTATTATGTCAACTATTTCTTCTGTTCCTTTCTATTATAGTTATCCAGATATTTACAATTACTTTGCTCTTCCTTTATTCCTGAGGTTCCAAGTTTCTTTTTGGTATTATTTACCTTTTTTTCTGAAGAAATTCCTTTAACAATTAAGAACAGGTAAGATGTTTATGCATGTATTCTCCCTTGAGATTCCTTTTTAAACTTTACCTTCATTCCTGAAGGATATTTTCACTGGACACAGAATCTGGGATGACAATTATTTTCTTTCAGCAATTTAAAAGTGCCATGCTACTTGCTTCTAGTCTCCATCGTTTCTAATGAGAAATCTACAGTTCTTCATAACACTGTTCCCCTATAGGTAATGCATTGTTTTTCTCTGCTTTCGAGATTTTTTTTTCTTCATATTTAGTTTTTAGAAGTTGAATATGTTATCTCTAGGCATGCATTTCATTGGATTTATCCAAACTGGCTTTTCCTCCTTCTTGAATCTATAGGTTTATGTCTTTTGCCAAACTTGAAAAGTTTTCACACATTATTTCTTCACAATTTTTTTTTTTTTTTTTTGAGTCGGAGTCTCGCTCTCTTGCCCAGGCTGGAGTGTAGTGGCCGAATCTCAGCTCACTGCAAGCTCCGCCTCCCGGGTTTACGCCATTCTCCTGCCTCAGCCTCCGGAGTAGCTGGGACTACAGACGCCCGCCACCTCGCCCGGCTAGTTTTTTGTATTTTTTAGTAGAGACGGGATTTCACCTTGTTAGCCAGGATGGTCTCAATCTCCTGACCTCGTGATCCACCCGTCTCGGCCTCCCAAAGTGCTGGGATTACAGGCTTGACACAAATGTTTTTTATCACTCCACTATTTTTCTTGTTAAATCTTTTGTTGCTGTCCCACAGGTCTCTGGAACTCTATTCATTTTAATAAGCCTTTGTTTAGTCTCCGCATTTCAGAGTAGATATTTCTTTAGAACTATCTTCAAGTTCACAGAATCTTTCCTCCTTTTTCTTCATTCTGTTTTTGAGTTTATCTAGTGAAGTTTTATTTGTTATCGTATTTTTAGTTCTAAAGTTTCCATTTGGTTCTTTTTAAAATATCTTTTATTTCTTTGCAGTTATCTTTGTATTTTTTGTTTTTTTTCAAGTATTCATAATGGCTCATTTGATCATTCTTATGATAGCTACTTCAAAATCTGTATCAAATAATTTCAAAATCCGTGTCTTCATCTCATTACTGACCTCTTGATTGTCTTTTCCTATGGGTCAAGATTCATGTGGTCCTTCATATGCCTAGTAATTTTGAATTGTATCATGGGCATTTTGTATATTACCTTATGAGACTATGCGTCTTATTTAAATCCTATGAAGCATGCTGATATTTTTGTTTTATCAGGTAATTAATGTGGTTCAGTTCAAACCAAAGTTCAAGTTCCAACACATCTGTATGCTGAGGTTTCTATATCAGTTTAATTTCAAAACTTTTGCAGTGCTACTTGAATCTGTCCTGCATGTGTGCTACCCACTGGCCAGACTGGCATCTGGGTAGTGGTATATCTGTTAGTTTAGTTCTCAAAGTCATTAGTATGCTCATTTGGATCAGAGCCATACATACACAGTTTGGGGGTGAACCTGGGTGTTTATAAGCAACTTTTTAGGGTTGCTTTCCTGAGTTCCTCCTTCTCTTCAGTCTCCTCAGTACTTTAGGGTTTCCTGGGGCTCTCTTTTTTTGTCTTCTGGCCAGAAAACATCTACTTTCATGATTGTACTATTGCCAGAGCCAAGCAGCAAGAAGGCAGAGAGAGAATACAAAGTAATGGGACTTGGCCCTACTCTCTTGGAGCTGCAGCTTAACCAAATGGAGAGAAAAGTTCCCCTCTTTTCGAGTTTGGCCCCAGCAGTTTTTCAATACCTGCTGCTGCCACTGTCATTGTTACAGATGCAGGATTGCCTAGAGGCTGAGATACAATAATAATAAGAAAGAAGGCTAGTTTTCTTCCACCTTACGAGTGTTAGGAGTTTCCTTTCCTGTTCTTGAGCCAGTATTAGAGCTGCTTCTGGGGCTTTCTCTATCTGCACCACACTACTCACTTTTGGGTTTCTGGCTGGCTTGATTTCTGACCAGAGGATACAGGAGGGGAAGTGTGGTAAACTCACCACAGAGTTGGTGATATATTAAATTCTAGTGTTCTTCCTTGTGATCCCTGCAGTTATTTACTTTTCAGAGTCCTTAAGTAGATGCTTCATGCATTCTGTCCAGGTTTTATGGTTAATTTCAGTGAGAGAAAAAAGTCTAGCATGTGCTTATTCCAAATTACCTGGGTCCAAAACTAAATTCTTCTCTTTAGAGTAATTTTAGTTGTCATAGGAAATGATTCATTTTTGTTTTGGAAGAAAGAAAAAAGTAAAAACTTAATTAACTGGAACTCTTCAGTGCATAAAAATGTTGTTTCTTCTTGGCTACAGCAAGTTTAAGATTTTTGGGGGGGTGATGCCTTAAGTTCGGCAAACATTCTGCATAATTTGAGTATCTCCTCACACATCATTCCCAAGTTTGGCACATAAAAGATGGTGATTGGGCATATAAAGCCAGTACACTAACTAGAAATACTGGGATTTGAACTCAGATATGACTAATGTCATAGCCTAAGCTTTTTTACCACCATATTGTGCTGCCTTCTTAATTTAAATACATGCTGCCCCAAACACACATTTTTTACTGACTGCTACATTATTATTCATTCCCTTGACCCTTCCCCTCAACCTCTGTGGGAAGAGTATACTTTCCTACCCCATTGATGATGGAGTTGACCATGTGATTTGCTTTGACCTAGTGGTGGCTGGAGTGTGGTCCCCCACTTTGGGTTTAACCATGTGACTAGGTGGAACTGGCAAAAGCAGAGGCTGGGAATATGCTTTTGTGGTTGGCCTTGCCTGCTCTCTTGCCCTCCTTCCATCAACATGAGAAAAACATGCCCAGGGATCCTGCCATTTCAAAGAGGGTAAAATAAATATGTGGCATATCTGGATCCAACCAACAGCTTGCAGCCAAGCCCAGCTGCAGCCAACCTAGATAAGTGACATGTGACTAACAAAGTGATGTTTCAAGCTTCTGAGTTGAGAGGTGGTTTGCAATGCAGAATTATTATGGCAACTGATAGACTAATTATGACCATGTAAGTAATCGAGGACTTCTCATGTTTCCATATTAAATTTAAATGAACACAAAATTTTGATTTAAATATCAATACCTAGGAATAGATACATTTCTGATCTCTTCTCTTTTGACTTCTTATTCTATTTTCACCTAAAAGAGAGTTCTTACTAAGGAATGAGCTCCCCACCACCTTCCCCCTCCCTTTAACTCCATCTCTGGTGGTTCTTCCAAATTCCACCAAGTTTATTTGGGGCTTCAGAACATAAGTAATGACTTAATGAGTGAGAGACCAAAGTTTATACTTCCTTAAACTGGGCTTGTTCCCCTCAGTCCCCTTTATAAATGCAGCATCAGCATCCCCATAGGGCTCTCTGCATGGTTTATGGTGATAAGAAACTGCAGATCACAGGTCTGTGTGCTGGTATACTTCTCATGACTCTGTCTCTTCCCAAGTGGTGTAATGAAATCTAGGATTTAGACTGAATTAGGCTTGAATACTACTTCTATGCTTTAATGTTTGTGGGACTGAGGGTAAGCTACATACCATCTCGAGTCTTAGATTACTCAAATGTGAAATGGGTGATAATCTCTGTCTGGCCTCCCTCATGGCACTGTTGTAAGTTCCAGGAGCTCAATATAGGTTGAGGAGATCTTATGATTTTTGTTATCTACCTTGGGTATGTTCAGCTATTAGCTCACAGCAGTCACCATGAGTATTTTCTTCCTTGTCTTCCTTAGGAGAGGGAGTTTTCAGCAAGCTGGAGCTTGGCAGTTCCATCTCACCACCTCTGGCTCTGACAGAGTCTGGGCTAGGCAGTCTCACTCTCCCTCTGCACCCTTCTTCTACTACCTGAGTAGGAGGATCGCAACCACACTCTCCATATGTCTAGCATCCAGAGAATTCTGTTTCCTTGACAACAGGAATGCAGGTGTCAAAGCAAGTCAGCTTTGAAGAGTCACAACAGTAGCAGGGATGCTGCCCTTGTCTCTACATTGCTTTTGGCTTCTTTTGTTTGTTCCCACTAGTTGTTCAAATGCACAGTGCATATCTGACCGATCGACTAAGGAAAAAAAGCAAAAAACAAAAACTATATAGCCTAGCTGCTTTCTTCCAGTGGCAAAGGCCCTAATGTTGTTTTACAAAAATAAAGAAGTTCTTCTACCTCACTCCTGATGGTCTTTTTAGAATCAGCCAACCTTTGGATCCTGGTTATAACTACTATAATTATGATTGCATTTACCCTTTGGTTCACAGACTTAATTGGTAGGTCTTTACAGTGGAAGGGAGCTCTCTTGTTATTGAATATTTACCAAGTGTCAGGTGCTTTACATTCTTTATATCATTTATTCTGATTTAGTCCTCACATCAGTCCTTTTATATCCATTTTACAGATCAGTGATCAACACATTCAGAAGTTACACCTACATTTTTCTGAATCCAACATTTTTACCTTTTATGACATTACACAGTCACTATTTGCATATTGCTTGTTTTTGGTCATTTTAGGAGTATGGTAATATATACTCTATCATCATTTTTATGAACAGTGGTCAGAGCCAGGATGTGGAAGCAGACAGCCCTGGCTTTGAGTTTTGGCTCTATCATTTATTATCTGTGTGACTTAGAAAACTCATTTCATCTCTCCAAGTCTCAGTTTCCTTATGGGAATAGTAGTTTTTTGGGGGGATTAAATGAGATGATACATGTGAAGGAACTTGTGTAGCACCTGACATAGTGTCTGACCCATAGAAAACACTCAATACATATTGACTAAAAAGTCATCTGTCTCAAAGCAGAAGTACCATTGGAGCAAAAAATCTCTTCTGTTTGTTTTTACAGGACATTAGCAGGTTCTTCAGAACTTAGTTACAGGAGTTTAGAACTAGAAGGGATCTAGGGTTGGTTAGTCCATACTTCTCGTTTTTCATGTAGTAAAACTGAGGTTCAGAGTACGAGAGTAACTTGGATTTGTGTTGTCCTCCACTACTTCCAATTGCAACACACAAGGTCTCATGATAAAGTCACTGACTTTGGGTAAAGAATTTCATCTTTCCTGGCCTTGCTTTATCCACTTGATAACTGGCAATAATCTCTATCTTTGTACGTATCAGGCCTGGGATTTATAAGGAGAAAATGAGATTTTAGGTATTTGTGATTAGAAAAACATACATTTCCTCTAGTCTGCTCCCTTTTCCCACACTCCACATACCCTCGTGCTTCCCAGGCCAGGCCTGCAATTCAAGGAGAGTCTTCTTTCTCTGGAAATCTCTTTACCCTCTTTGCAATCATTACTGTCAAAACTTCCTTGCCCTGTGTTCCATTCCTGTTGGGACCTGTTGTCTGTCAAACTCACTTGATGAAGTAAAATATAGACTGATGTCTGTAAGGTGTTAATGGTCTAATGTAGTAACTTTTCCCACATATAATATGCATATTAACAGAAACCTTTCCTATAGGAATGATATTCAGAGGGATTTCATGCATAAAGATGTAGGCTTATAGAAAAGAGCAATTTGAGTAGGTGAACTCTCTTCTCACACCACCTGGATGAGTCACTTGGAAAATATCTATCTTTTGGAGCCTCCTTAGAAAAAAATGGAACGTCTTCTTAGGGCTACAGTGAAGTTTGACCTTGCCTTGGTAGCCTTTTGTAGAAGTGAGTGGCAGAAGTAGAATGTGTCTCAGGTCTTAGTGATGGGGCCTATCCTGCTTGGGTTCTGGGACTGGAGGTTGGTATTTGAAACATTTTAAAGATTATTTAAAGGGATGGGTATTGAGATGTGTCTCAATCTGGATAAAATCATCAAGAGTAATCCTGTATCAAGGACAAGGGCATCTCTGGCCATTCCTTTGAAGGCAACAGAATCCAGTGGTCACAAAGTAGCTGGTGCTCATTTTCATCATTCCCTCCATTCTTATCAGTAGAGAAACCAGCATACTGCCTGATCACAAAGGATGGGCCAGTCATAGTAATTGGCATGGGAACCAATTCTTTTCAACCAGTATTTACAGTGAGGCATTGAGACAAGAACTCTTCCTGCCTTGCCATTGGTGCTGTGTCTTTTCCTAGTATTAGTCTCAGCATATAAGAGCAAGTGTTTGTAGGTATCTTCTAGTTCACTGCCCGTGGGGGTGACTTGCCCAAGGTTGCAGAGTGAGTTCATGGCTTAATGAGGGCTATAGCCCAGAGCTCCTGATGCCCTACTTTGTGTTCTTTCTAGTATACCACACTGTCTGCCTTGTATAGGTTAATACAGCATGGGTAGGTGGTATGGTTTCCAGAAACCCCCTGTTTTATATGTATGTATATATGTATATGGGTATACATGTACACACATGATGTGTGTGTGTGTGTGTATATGTAGTGCTTAGGACAGTGACTGGCACTCCTACTGTTGAGTTATCCCGTGAACATTTTAGCTATCATTATTATTACTGATAGTATTTTCTACACATACACAGCAAATATGAAGGCCTTGAGATTCTGTAGCCCACTCTTCTTAGTTCATTGATGAAAGCTTTTGGAAATCTCTCACATATCTTAAATCATCATAACAATCTCATGGAGTTAGCATTTGTATTGCTATTATTGTTGTTGTAGTTACTGTTATTATCTCCATTTGGCTCAGAAAAGTTGAATAGCTGGATTAACAGATACAGAAAATCAGTGATGGAGCTGAGTTGACCAAGGCCAGTGATTATGCTCCTACACCGGAGCCTCCTTCTTAAGAGCTGTAGAATGAACCTGGATAGCTCAGCTGATAGGCCCTTTGACTTGTAATCTGAGGGCCGAGTTGTAGAATAGGTATCACAGCAGGCTGAAGTCCTGAACACCAAGCAGGTCAGCACTAGATCTGCAAGAGCAGGTCCAGGGATGAAGGGGAGCTGTTGTGTGTAAGGAGCAGATGCCTGAGAGTAGGAGCTGAGGGGCAGTGGCACCTAAGATAGACTTCACTTATCAACCAATTCTGTTAAGACCAACTGTACTCATGAGAGTACCTCTCCTCATCGCAGCTCCCCTTTACCTCTCCTCATCTCAACTTCCTTTTCCAAGTATTCTCAAGAAATGTCACCTCATTGGGATTCATCTGACAAAAATAGTGGACTAGGATCAATTTAAAAGGCCCAGCTCCACTATAAGAATATAATATGGCAATATATTTGAGAAACCGAAGGTGGAGGAAAAGAAAGAGAGAGAACGTGAGAGAGGGATAGAGACATGAAAGCATTTCACAGGCAAAGTCTAAACATATAAAATATAGAGGTAAAAAGCAAGCAGCTGTGTGAGAACAAAAGAATATTCTGCTGCTCCTTATGCTGCGTGCTGCCCAGACTCTTCAATTGCAGCTCCTACTAAATAATAATGTAGGCTGTCTCTTTGCTCCAGCTCAAAGAGAATAGTAAAGCAGCAAAACACTCAAAGTTACAGTGGGGCCACAGATAAAAGTTGATGACATGGATTCCCTCCTCCTACTCCCACTTTGGCAGCACCTACTAGAGAAGCACAATGATAGAGAATATATTGAACAAAGAAGGAAAAGACGTTTGAGCCCATGTGGGGGAAGAGAGCCTTTCTTTGCTTCCCTAATGGGATATTTTGATGATTGCTAATGGCTATAGTGCTCAATTTTGTGGAAGAAAGTGGGAGTGGAAGGAGAGGCTAGTTATTCCGGTGTCTCAGTTCTCAATAGGACACACCTATCTTACATGTGAAACTAACATGTCAGATACAATCATAAACATTAATTTCTAGATTCTTCTGCAGATTCAAAAAGTCAAAGAAGTTGGACTCTGAATTTTACCCATTTACAGGAAGACATGAAATGGTAGAATGATATTCCAGGTTTTAGAAAGGAAGTAATGATGGACTGCATGAACCATAGACTGGCAAGCTTGATGTCAATCTTAGGCAATGATTCTAGAAATTGCTATTAAAGGATGGCTCATAATCCAAAGAAGAGTTGCTAGCAATAAGTGGGAGTTTACATGGGTTTACTGAGAAGAAGTCATGTAATACAAACATCATTCACTTATTTAATAGGGTTAGTTGAGTGATAGCCCCGGGGAATGTAGCATACACTATGTATGTCACTAGTAGTCTGTCGTTTCACCAGATTTTTTATGACATCTTTGTGGAATGTATGAAGATCTGCGGCCTCACACAATTATGTCAAGTAGTAGTTTGTTGAAGTAACACACCCAAAAGGTATGGGAACAAATCTGGACAGTGTTGCTGTGACAGTTTCTACTCATAACTCACAGGGTTCTATCTTCAAGCCTGTCCTGTAAACATTTTTATTAATCACTTGGTTGAAGTTATTTAAAAAACAGGCTCATTAGATTTATAGAGGGATAGTAAACAGAATAGAAACCAGAATTAGAATTCTATAGATTTTGACATGTTCGGTGAATGGGCTGAATCTGCAAGATAAAATTTAATAGATATAGGAATAAAATACTATCAGGGGTGGAAATAATCAAGAAACATTAACAAAATACAGAGTATGGATAAGCAGGGCTTGTGTAAGAAAGGTTTAAGGGTTTCAGTGCACAATGAGCTCAAATGTAAGTTAGCTATGAGATGTGGTTATGCAATTTTAAGATACATTAATATAGTGGTTCACACACTTGGTTTCCCAAGTTTTAACCCTGAAACTCTCAGGCTGAGGCCCAGGAATCAGTATTTTTAAAGCTCATCGGGTATCCAATAAGAAACCAAGATTGAGAACCACTGTGATAATAGAATCTGAGGAAATTGATAATCCTATTGTAATGTTTAGTGATTGAACTATCCCTGGAATATTTCAATTAATCTTACATAACACCTTCTACAAACTGGAGCCCATTTAGAGCAGAGTGACCAGAATGGTGAGGGGACTTGAAGTCATGCAAACCATGCCATGTGAGAAATGTTAAATGCTTAATCTCAGGGAAGACATAAAAGCTGCCCTCAAATGAGTGTGCCAAAGAGATTACCCTTATCCTTTCCGGCTCCAGAGATGAGAACTGCAACCAAGGAAAGGAAGTGATATGGACATTCATTTTAAATCAATTACAAAAAATCATTCTATCAGGGCTGTTAATGATATAGTGGGCAGCCTCAGAAATAAATGATTACCCTTATAATTTTGGGACTCCAAGCCATTTGACTGGTTGACCA
The DNA here is from genome assembly GCF_008728515.1 of Papio anubis. Taxonomy (NCBI): domain Eukaryota; kingdom Metazoa; phylum Chordata; class Mammalia; order Primates; family Cercopithecidae; genus Papio; species Papio anubis. Next base: position 25,099,977 of record NC_044996.1, read on the forward strand.
GTTGGTGAGGAGAATGTGGAGAAGGCTTATGTTATTCAAGACTCTTTTGGTGGCACATGAAAGAAACCTAATTGAAATAGCTTAAAAATGGAGTTGATTGTCTCATATAACAGGGAAGTCACTTCAGGAAGGGCTCATTCAGGGGATCAATTTACATCATTAGACTCTGTCTCTCCATTTTTGGGGCCCTGTTTGCCTTTGCTTTATTCTGCATGCAGGCCCTCTCCATGTGGTGTCCTAACAACCCCAACAGAGAGAGAACTTTTGTTCTGACACTTCCCAAAAATGTTCTGGGAGAAACACTGATTAGCATAATTTTAAATGGGTCAATGTGGTCAGAGAGACAGAGTATGTATTTTGGGAGAAGGGCGAGGGAACTAGATGTACAAAACAATAGAGGCCTCAGGCATTGGATTGGATAGGATTGAATAAGTGAAAATGTCTGCCATCTCTGGAATTTTAATATTATTTGATAATGTGGCCAGGATACAGCAATAAGTGTAAAGTACGATGCCTTCCTTGGCTCATCAAATGTATTCTTTTCTCTAGAGAGGCCCATCTGTTCTTTGTGTCCTTCCCTATCTTCACACCTTTGCTTGTACTGCTTAATCTTTCCAAAAAGACCTCCAATTACTACACCAAAACCCACAGTTCGAAACTTATCTCAAGCCCTGCCTCTTTCTCTGTTGCAACTGTGCTCGTCTACACTAATCTGCACCTCCTTTGAATTGCTACAGTACTCTGCACAGTTATTAAATATTTCCTTATATCATGTCTTGAATTTTATTCTATTGCTCAGTGATATGGTTTGGCTCTGTGTCCCCACCCAGATCTCATCTTGAATTGTAATCCCCATAATCCCCATGTGTCAAGGGCAGGACCAGGTGGAGGTATCTGGATCATAAGAGTGATTTCCCCCATGATGTTCTCGTGACAGTGAGTGAGTCACAGGAGATCTGATAATTTTATAAGTGTCTGGCATTTCCCCTGCTTGCCTTTCTCCTTTCTGCTGCCCTGTGAAGAAGGTGCCTTTCTTCCCCTTCGCCTTCTGCCATGATTGTAAGTTTCCTGAAGCCTTTCCAGCCATGCAGAACTGCGAGTCAATTAAACCTCTTTTCTTTATAAATTACCCAGTCTTGGGTATTCTTCATAGCAGCGTGAGAATGAATTAATACACTCACTATAAGTGAGTCTTATAAATTGTAAGTGTATTGTAACTGTGTGTTCCTTGAGAATAGGGGCAATGCAGCATCCTATTCTGTTCTCCTCTGTGCCTAGCATAAAGGACATTGCATGAGCTTGTTGATTAAAATGTTTTGATTGATGGTAATTTTTATATATACCTCTCCTTTTATTACTATGTCTGAAGTCTCTGTTATGCAACTAATAATGGATTAAATTGCAAAGATTGGGCCATTGCCATCAAAGGGCCTTTGTGGAAGAAAGTGACTCTATTAAAGAGGACATTGGAATCCTTTCCCACTGGTATAAGTTCTGTTCCAGTCATGCTGTATAACTCTTACTGCCACGTTGGTTTCCTTGATTTTGGTCTCTATGAATGGGTAGGTTTCCCTGGTTAGTCTTTCATTCATTCACTCATTGCAGAATAATTTACTAATTACCAATGTTATTCCAAGTTCTGTTCTACGTGTCAGGGATACACAAAATCCCTGTTCTCAAGGAGCTCCCAGTAGAAAATAAAAAAGCAAAATTAGATAATTTTAATATAACATCAACCATGGGGTTCCAGTTACGGATTAGATGGAGTCAGCACATCCTACCCTGTCTCCCTGCTGTATATAGCTATAAAACCTGATCAGAATGAATGGAGCATGGAGGAGTCTGAAAAGCAAATGTTAGCATATTGAGAAAGAACCAGAATTCAAAAGTGTCAGTGAACTGGCGGCGAGTATGCCATGTTCGACCCTCTGGTATACCCTGGCCTGAACTCAGTGCACCAGCAACTTGGGAGTGGGCACCAGGGATTAGACAGAGAGAACTATAGGAGAAGCAATGCAATTGTGGCTCAAGGAATGGAAAAGTGAACTCCCAACACTTAGTGTGGGAATCTCTCATTTTTTCTTCCTCCTTTTCTATGACTCCTTGTACTCTATCTCCTGAGAAATCCTATGCAACGGTGGCAGCTGATGAAAGTTGGAGCTTGCAGGAGCTAATACTCTGATGGTGGGGAATTTTCTTCTCTTTTCGGTGGATCTCTGATTCAAAGAGGGTTGGACCAAATCCCATTGCTTTTTGTCTTGTCTCTGTCTCCCACCACTTGGCACTAAACAAGGACACAGTTGTAAAATTGTGTAGCAAAGCAGGATAATTAAAGCCCACTTTTCAGGCCTGAGGACTAAAAAGAAGATCTCAGGGAACCAGAAGGTACTAAAGAGATCACAGAAATTGATAAGTTTGTAAAAGTGACCTCATATAAATTGTTTATGGACTCCTGAGCTCACTCCTGAGTAAATATTATGGATTAGACTCTATATAGCATACTGAAGACTTTGAGAATTGAACAAACAGAACACTGAGGTCCCAGACCATCTAATGAGTGGTGGGCATGTGGGGCATAGCTGGATAGTGCTGTAAAGGTCTTGAAAATGGAATGGCCTTTGGAACTACAACCCACAGAAGGTGGATTGGAACTTGTGACTGCTAAAACAAAACATCAACATTCTCTATAGGATTTAAACAGTTTTCGAGATCCATACGGTACTAGTCAAAGCATCCAGGATACAATCCAAAATTATTAGGCACTTGAAGAATCAGGAAAATCTCAATTTGCATGAGAAAAGACAGTAAACAGATGCCAATCCGACATAACAGATGTTGGACTTATCTGAACAGATTTTAAATCAGCTATTATAAAAAATATGCCAGCAAGTAAGAACACAATCCTGGAAAGGAAGGGAAAAGTAGAAAGCCTCAGCAAAGAAGTAAAAAAAATAAAGAAAAACCAAATGGAAGTTTAAGAACTGAAAACTTACAATAACCAAAATTAAAGAACAAAAGTCACTACATGGGCTCAGTAGCAGAACATGGTCAGGATGATTTCATGGACTAGGTTACATTTCAGGGGCTTGTTTAAGAACAAATAGAAGGGAATCTAGTGGGAGAAGAGTTGTATTAGTGACCTATTGCTGCATAACATACGACCTCAAAATGTGTCAGGATAAAACAACAAATGTTTATTATCTCATGCAGGCAGTATCTGAGGGTCAAGAATCAAAAAGTGGCTTAACAGAGTTGATCTGGCTTAGGGTGTCTCATGAGATTGTAGTCAAATCTGTCAGAGGGAGTGTAGTCATTTCAAGGCCCAGCTGGGATTGGAGACCTCTTCCAAGCTCACTCATGGTTGTCTGCAGACCTCAGCTCCTTGACATGTGAGCCTCTCCCTGGGGCACCTTGCAGCATGGCAGCTGGCTTCCCTCAGAGCGGGTGATCCAAGTGAGAGAGAGAGAAAACCAAACTGGAAGCCACAGTCTTTTTCATAACCTAATATTGGAAGTAATAGCTAAGTGAGTTGCTAAGTCCAGGCCAAGTGGAGGGGAATTAGACTCCACCTCTTGATGTGGAGGAATATCCAAGAATTTGTGGTTGTATTTTTAAAACCACCACAGTGGGGAGAGATTGTCCTAGGTGGAGGGAATCAGGTATGCAAAAGTACAAAATCAAGGGAAAGCATTAAAAATGGACATTTGAGGCTGTTTCTGTCTATCCAGTTCTGTTGGGTTACTCTTTAAGCACTGGTTGATGGGAAGTTTCTCTAAGTGTCAAATGGCCATCGGAGCCTCCTCCTTTATTTGTCCTGTCTGAGGAATGCAGCAGGTCCTGGACAGTACTCTCACAGTAGGGGATGAAAATGACCTATAGCCCCCACAGTATTTTGTTTTAGAATCTTGGAACAAAAAGGAAAATATAAAACAATAATTTTTATTAGTTGTAGGTGTTTGCCTTCACAGTAGCATGGGAAGGTGGCCTGGAGATTTCATTAGAGGCTGATCATCCTTGATAATCCTCCATTCTGCTGCTGTCTTCCATCTTCTTACTGGCTAAAGCACTGTAAGTCAGTTCTGCTATAATGTCTATTTTGAAAATGTGAATTTGTTCCAATGCGATTGATGTATTAGGGAACAATTTGAGCATGACATGAATTTCGTGTTTGCTTGAGCATGATTCTATCAGCGAGAAACACTAGGTGAATGCAGAAAATTACACCTAGTTCAACCGAGCTGTGTGGTAATACATAAAACACACGCCTCAAACATCTATCAACCACACCCATCCACATTTAGTGTTACAACTTTCAATCTGATTTCAGACAACCCTCTTTCCGTCACTTCACAATAACCCACGAACTGCAACGCCCATGTCCACAAACAAACTTTAGGTCTTTCCAAGGCAAAGTGCCATATTTATTGTATAGTTTATGTATTTCTTAACCATTAACACATGTAAAACTGTCCTGCCATTACTGTCTGGTTTTAAACGTGTCACTGATGTTTTTACTGTTATTCCCCTAACCCAATTTTCCTCATAAGCCATGCACTTTTTAATGTATAATTTTCCAAATTAGAGTAATTTTTAAAGAATATGTCATGTTATAGGAAAACTGACTATTTTTTTTTCTTACCTAGCATAGTAAACTTTGGTGGATTTGGCAACCAATGAAAATAAAGTCATCAAAGATTCTGTATTGCAGAATCAAAAAGAATAAGGAAGAGAAACCTACAAGTACTCAATACTCAGTGGAGATGCTTCTCTTTGGTGGAGGACCATTCAGAGCTTCTATCTAAAGACTAACCTTGGATGGATTTTCTCACTAATAGTTTATTATTCTGGCTTCTGGGTCTCCTGCTCTTCTGAACCTGAGCATCTTCTTCCTCAGCAAGTGGTTTTGTTTCTTTGGCACATAGGGCCGTGAATGGGTAGTGTGATACAGTTAAAGAATTTGGAATTTATTCTTGTGTGTCTCTGACCTTGAACAAGGCTATTAGTTCTTACTGACTTCATATCCCCTCTGGGAACACAACTTTATGACCCACCAGTGGCACTTGACCTTGGGTCTGTGGCACCTGGTGCTGAGGGGTCAGAATCAAGTTCCAAAGTGGTTTGGGACATTTCCAATAGGGAACATCTTTCTCATGCCACTGGGACCACATTAGACTTAACTGGGAGAGGCAGGAGACAAGCTTAATCACTTATTTCCCTTTCTCTTCCTCATAATTCTTTCTCTTCTTTATCTTCATTGAAGCAGTGCTGTGTAGTCGTTGAGGATTTGGGCTCTGGGTCCACCACTAAATGGTGTGTGATCTTGGGCCACTTACTTAACCTCTCCACATCTCAGTTTCCTCATCTTTAAAACTGAGATTGTAACAGCCCCTACCTCAGAGCCTTGTTATAAAGAATGAATAATTCTTGAAAAGCACTTAGAACTGGGATAGTTGCTTTATACACAAAATATTGATCAATACCTAAAGTATGAGGAGCTTGTATCTATTTAGAATCAGATAGAGATGAAAATAAAATGATTCTGAACTATTAAAATCTGTCAGTAGAGAAATGTGCATGCATTTATCCACATTTCCTTAACACGTGGCTATTGCATCAAAAAGCTACAATTGTGATTTCTTTTCTATTTATGAAGCTTATAAACATTGACCCATTTTTTTCTTTACTCTTATTGCCAATATGATTAAGGTAGAGATGTTTCTATATGTTGTTCGGTGAAGATTGAATACTTAAGTTATACAACTCTAACAACAAAAACATATTAATCTGCCTGACCAGTATATTAAATGAAATGTTAAGTGATACTGTAATCTCACCAAGGGCAGAGATCTTGTCTTTTTCTCTTGTATTGCCTTAACATCTAATATGGTGGCGCTCAACCAGGAGGAATTTTTGTCTTCTCCCTTCACCACCCCACCCCCTGTGGGGGACATTTGGCAATGTCTGAAGTCATTTTTGTTGTCATCATGATGTCATGACTTGGAGGGATGCTATTGGTATGGATATTAACCTCTCCATACCTCAGTCCTCTCATCTTTAAAGCTGAGATTATAACAGCTCCTACTCAGAGACTTGTTATGATGAGTGAATGGCATATTCCTTGAAAAGCACTTAGAACTGGGCTAGTTGCTTTATATACAGAATATTAATCAATACCTAAAGTATTAAGAGCCTGTATATTTAGAATTAGATAGAGATTAAAATAAAATAATTCTGAGCTATTAAATTCCTTCAGTGGGGAAATGTGCATGCATGAAGGACATGATGGACACAAATAGACACTTCTCAAAAGAAGACATACAAGCAGCCAGCAACCACGTGAAAAAATGCTCATCAGAGTAATGCACTCAGGCTTATGGCAGACAGGAGGCAGAACTAGGTTGCAGCTCCGACTCTGGCAGACAGAGCAGCATGTGGAGGCTTGCATCGTGAATTTTTGCTCCAGAATGACTGCAGGAATAAATCAGGAAACCTGAGAGGACCCACAGACCCTCTGAAGAAAGCAGATTGTTCCTGCAGGACCCGGGAGATACCCCAAATACTGTGAGTGCCCAAATTGTGGAAGTGGGAAAAAGACCATCTGCCCCCGAACACACACCCCCACTGGGAAAACTGAAGGTCTAGATCACCGAAGATTCTGACCTTACCTGGAGCTGAGTCAATTTAGAGAACTGAGTGAAATACAGGGGTAAAGGAAGAAGCGGAAAAAGCCCTGTGAGCTCGCTGGACTCCCTAACAAGCCATCTCTGCCTGGCCTCACAGGGTTCCTTCAGGAAGGCTGCCAGAGGCACTGGGAAAAGACCACAGGGAGAAGGATATCTTCAGCTGAATTTTGTAATGATTTGAACTGATCAAGAAATCTGGTCAGAACTTGAGGGAGGGCATGAATCCAGTGAGCGGAGTCCACAGGTGGGGCAAGAAGGAAAGCCATACTTGCTTTCACAGCTGGGAGGCAGGTATGCTGGGGCAAGTTCTCAGCCCTGCTCACCCACTGTCTAGAAAGACTCGGTGCTGTTGGAGGGGCACAGTGGGAGTGAGACCGGCCCTTTGGATTGTGTGGGAGCTGGGTGATGCCTATGACTGCTGACTTTCCCCCACTTCCTTGACAGCCTGCATGACACAGCAGAGACAGCCATAATCCTCCTAGGAATATAACTCCATTGACCTGGGAATCTCATCCCTATCTTCCACAGCAGCCACAGCAAGACCTGCCCAAGGAAAGTCTGAGCTCAGACATGCCTATCCCTACCCTGACCCAATAGTCCTTTCCTACCCACCCTGGTAACTGAAGAAAAAGGGCATATATTCTGGGGAGTTCTAGGGCCACACTCACCACCTGTTCCTCCCCATACTACCACAGCTGATGGTCTCTGGAAAGTCCCACTTCCCAGCAGGAGGCCAACCGGCACAAAAATAGTACATTAAACCATCAAAGCTAAGAACCCTCACAGAATCCATTTCATCCCCCTGACACCTCTACCAGAACAGGTGCTGGTATCCATGGCTGAGAGAACCATAGACGGTGCATGTCACAGGACTCTGTGTAGAAAACCCCCAGTACCAGTCCAGAGCCTGGTAGACTTGCTAGGTGGGTGGATCCAGAAGAAAGATAACAACCACTACAGCTTGGCTCTCAAGAAGCCACATGCATAGAAAAAAGGGGAGAATGCTATGTCAAGAGAACACCCCATGGGACATAAGAATCTGAACAACAGCCTTCAGCCCTAGACCTTCCCTCTGACAGAGCCTACCCAAATGAGAAGGAACCATAAAACCAACTCTGGTAATATGACGAAACAAGGTTATTTAACAACCTCCAAAATCACACTAGCTTACCAGCAATGGATCCAAACCAAGAAGGAATCCCTGACTTACCTGAAAAAGAATTCAGAAGGTGAGTTATTAAGCTAATGTGGGAGGCACCAGAGAAAGGTGAAGCCAAATGTAAGGAAATTAAAAAAAAAAAAAAAAAAAAAAAGGATACAAGAATTGAAAGGAGAAATATTGAAGGAAATAGATAGCATAAATAAAAAACAATAAAAACTTCAGGAAACAATGGACACACTTACAGAAATGCAAAATGCTTGGGAAAGTGTCAGCAATAGAATCAAACGAGTAGAAGAAAGAGATTCAGAGCTCAATGTCAAGGTCTTTGAGCTAACCCAATCCAATAAAGACAAAGAAAAAAGTATAAGAAAATATGAACAAAACTTCCAAGAAGTCTGGAATTATGTTAAACTACCAAACTTAAGAATAATCGGCATTCCTGAGGAAGAAGAGAAATCTAAAAGTTTGGAAAACATATTTTGGGGAGTAATCGAGAAAAACTTCCCTGGCCTTACTAGAGACCTAGATATCCAAATACAAGAAGCACAAAGAACACTTCGGAAATTCATTGCAAAAAGGTCATCACCTAGGCACGTTGTTATCAGGTTATCTAAAGTTAAGACGAAGGAAAGAACCTTAAGAGCTGTGAGACAAAAGCACCAGGTAACCTATAAAGGAAAACCTATCAGATTAACAGCAGATTTCTCAGCAGAAACCCTACAAGCTGGAAGGGATTGGGGCTCTATCTTCAGCCTCCTCAAAGCACTTATCAGCCAAGAATTTTGTATCAACAAAACTAAGCATAATATATGAAAGAAAGATAGTCTTTTTCAGACAAACAAATGCAGAGAGATTCGCCAGTACCAAGCCACCACTACAAGAACTGCTAAAAGGAGCTCCATATCTTGAAACAAATCCTAGAAATACATCAAAACAGAACCTCTTTAAAGCATAAATCACATAGGATATATAAAACAAAAATACAAGTTAAAAAGCAAAAACAAAAACCAACAACAACAAAAAACAAGGTATACAGGCAACAAATAGTGTGATGAATGCAATGGTACCTCACATCTCAATACTAACATTGAAGGTAAATGGCCTAAATGCTCCACTTGCAGAATGGATAAGAATTCACTAACCAAATATCTGCTGCCTTCAAGAGACTCACCTAACACATAAGGACTCACATAAACTTAAGGTGAAGGGGTGGGAAAAGACATTTCATGCAAATGGACATCAAAAGTGAGCAGGAGTAGCTATTCTTATATCAGACAAACCAAAATTTAAAGCAACAGCAGTTAAAAAAGACAAAGAGGGACATCATATAATGATAAAAGGTCTTGTCTAACAAGAAAATATCACAATTCTAAACATATATGCATTTAACACTGGAGCTCTCAAATGTATAAAACAATTACTAATAGACCTAAGAAATGAGATGGATAGCAACACAATAACAGTGGGGCACTTCAATACTCCACTGATAGTACTAGACAGGTCATCAAGTCAAAAAGTCAACAAAGAAACAATGGATTTAAACTATACCCTGGAACAAATGGACTGAACAGATATATTCAGAACATTCCATCAAACGACCACAGAATATATATTCTATTCAATAATGCATGGAACTTTCTCCAAGATAGATATATGGTAGGCCAAAAAATGAGCCTCAACAAATTTTAAAAAATATATCAAGCCCTCTCTCAGAGCACAGTGGAATAAAACTGGAAATCAACTCCAAAAGGAACCTTCAAAACTGTGCAAATACATGGAAATTAAATAACCTGCTCCTTAATGATCATAAGGTCAAAAATGAAATCAAGATAGAAATTTAAATATTCTTTGAACTATATGACAATTGTGACACAACCTATCAAAACCTCCGGAATACAGCAAAGGTGGTACTACGAAAAAAGTTCATAGCCCTAAATATCTACATCATAAAGTCTGAAAGAGCACAAGCAGACAATCTAAGGTCACACCTCAAGGAACTAGAGAAACAAGAACAAACCAAACCCAAAGAAGAAAGGAAATAACCAAGATCAGAGCACAACTAAATGAAATTGAAACAAACAAACAAACAAACAAAAATACAAAAGATGGATGAAAGCTGGTTCTTTGAAAAGACAAATAAAATTGATAGACCATTGGCAAGATTAACCAAGAAAAGGAGAAAATCCAAATAAGCTCAATAAGAAATGAAATGGGGAATATTACAACTGACACCGCAGAAATGCAAAAGATCATTCAAGACTACTATGAAACACCTATGTGCATAAAGTAGAAAACCTAGAAGAGCTGGATAAATTCCTGGAAAGATACAAACCTCCTAGCTTAAATCAGGAAGAATTAGATACCCTGAACAGACCAATAACAAGCAGCAAGATTGAAATGGTAGTTAAAAAATTACCAACAAAAAAAAAGTTCAGGACCCAGACAGATTCACCACAGAATTCTAGCAGACATTCAAACAATGGGTACCAATCATATTGACACTATTCCACAAGGTAATGAAAAAGGGAACCCTCTCTAAATCATTCTATGAAGCCAGTATCACCCTAATATCCAAACCAGGAAAGGATACAATAAAAGAGAAAACTACGGACCAATATCCTTGACAAACATAGATGTTAAAATCCTTAATAAAATATTAGCTAACCAAATTCAACAACATATTAAAAAGATAATCCACCATGATCAAGTGGGTTTTATACCAGGGATGCAGGGATGGTTTAACATATGCAAGTCAATAAATGAGATACACCACATGAACAGAATTAAAAACAAAAACCACATGATCATTTAAATAGATGCAAAAAAAGTATTCAACAAAATCCAGCATCCCTTTATGATTAAAACTCTCAGCCCAAAATTGGCATACAAGGGACATATCTCAGTGCAATAAAAGCCATCTATGACAAACTCACTGAATGGGGAAAAGTTGAAAGCATTCCCTCTGAGAACTGGAACAAGACAAGGATGCCCACTCTCACCACTCCTCTTCAACATAGTACTGAAAGTCCTAATCAGAGCAGTCAGACAAGAGAAAGAAATAAAGGGCATCCAAATCGGTAAACAGGAAGTCAAACTGTTACTGTTTGCTGATGTTATGATTGTATACCTAGAAAACCCTAGAGATTCCTCCAGAAAGCTCCTGTAACTGATAAAAGAATTCAGCAATGTTTCTGGATACAAAATTAATGTGCACAAATCAGTAGCTCTCCTGTACACCAACAGCGACTAAGCTGAGAATCAAATCAAGAACTCAATCCCCTTTACAATAGCTGCAATAAAAACAAAACAAAACAAAAAACAAACCTTAGGCATATACCTAACCAAAGAGGTGAAAGACCTCTACAAGGAAAACTACAAAACACTATTGAAAGAAATCATAGATGACACAAACAAATGGAAACACATCCCATGCTCATGGATGGGTAAAAACAATATTGTGAAAATGACCATACTGCAAAAAGCAATCTACAAATTCAACGCAATTCCCATCAAAATACCACCATCATTCTTCACAAAATTAGAAAAAACAATTATAAAATTCATATGGAACCAAAAAAGAGCCTGCGTAACCAAAGCAAGACTAAGCAAAAAGAACAAATCTGGAGGCATCATGTTACCTGATTTCAAATCATACTATGTGGACATAGCCGTCAAAACAGCATGATACTGTATAAAAATAGGCACACAGACCAGTGGACCAGAATGGAGAACCTAGAAGTAAACCCAAATACTTACAGCCAACTGATCTTCAGCAAAGCAAACAAAAACATAAAGTGGGGAAACGACACTCTTTTTAACAAGTGGTGCTGGGATAATTGGCTAGCCACCTCTAGGAGAATGAAACTGGATCCTCATCTCTCACCTCATACAAAAATCAACTCAAGATGCATTAAGGACTTAAATCTAAGACCTGAAACTATAACTATAAAAATTCTAGAAGATAACATTGGAAAGACCCTTTTAGACATTGGCTTGTGCAAGGATTTCATGACCAAGAACCTAAAAGCAAATTCATTAAAAACAAAGATAAATTGCTGGGACTTAAATAATCTGAAGAGCTTTTACACAGCAAAAGGAACAGTCATCAGAGTAAACAGACAACTCACAGAGTGGGAGAAAAATCTTCATAATCTATACATCTGACAAAGGACTAATATCTAGGATCTACAATGAATTCAAACAAATCAGCAAGAAAAAAACAATCCCATCAAAAAGTGGGCTAAGGACAGAATAGACAATTTTCAAAAGAAGATATACAAATGGTCAACAAACATATGATTAAAAAAAATCCTCAACATCACTAATGATAAGGGAAATGCAAATCAAAACCACAATGCAATACCACCTTACTCCTGCAAGAATGGCCATAATCAAAAAAATAAAAAAAGTAGTAAATGTTGGTGTGGATGCAGTGAACAGGGAACACTTCTACACTGCTGGTGAGAATGTAAACTACTACAACCACTATGGAAAACATAGTGGTTTTCTTCCTTAAAGAACTAAAAGTAGAACTACCATTTGATCCAGCAATCCCACTACTGGGTATCTACCCAGAGGAAAATAAGTCATTATATGAAAAAGATACTTGCACACGCATGTATATAGCAGCACAATTCGCAATTGCAAAATCATGGAACCAACCCAAATGCCCATCAGTCAACAAGTGGATAAAGAAAGTGTGTGTGTGTGTGTGTGTGTGTGTGTGTGTGTATATAGCTGATGGAATAGTATTCAGCTATAAAAAGGAATAAATTTATGGCATCTGCAGTGACCTGGATGAGATTGGAGACTGTTATTCTAAGTGAAGTAACTCAGGAATGGAAGACCAAACACTGTATGTTCTCACTCATAAGTGGGAACTAAGCTATGAGGATGCAAAGGCATAAGAATGACATAATGGACTTTGGGGACTCAAGGGGAAAGGGTGGGAAGAAAGTGAGGGATAAAAGACTACAAATAGGGTGCATTGTATACTGCTCAGGTGATGGGTGCACCAAAATCTCACAAATCACTCTTAAAGAACTTACTCATGTAACCAAACACCACGTGTTCCCCCAAAACCTATAGAAATAAAAAAATTTTTTAAAAAACCCATTGGATTAAAAAATAATAAAAAATTAAAACTTAAAAAAATGCTCATCATGACTAATTATAATGATGCTGATAGAGGCCAGAGTTGCTGCTAAACATCCTACAATGCAAAGGAATGTCCCTCCCTCCAACGAAGAATTATTCTGCTCCAAATTTCAGTGGCGCTGAGGTCAGGAAGCGCTGCTCTAACACAATGTCTTAGTATAAGGAATTTTGGAGCCTCTTGGTAAATGTGTGTTGAATGAATGAATAAAGTTTTGGGGACAAAAAGGTGATTTGATAGCAGAGACAGGGCTTGGCAGACAAAGTCATGGAGAAGCAATTGCAAGAAAGAGTGGTGTTTAGCCAATTGATGTTAGCATGATGCTAAGACCAGTGTTTGCCCTGTTCAGACATCCAGTCATACTGGTCTGTGTCTTGGCCAAATGGTTCTTAAATATTTTGAATAATATCCCTGAGAAGTGGTGTATTTTCTGGAGGCTATGAATGATTGCTTCTTTAAATGAGTTGTGTTAGAAACCACAGGTAAAGGAAATAAACTGACTTTAGCTTTGAGACATAAACAGGAAAGGATACAGAGTAGTTATGGATAAGTCACATTGGTGTGACAGCTGTAGAAAAATGGAGTTCAAAATTCTGATGAAAGAGGGAAAATCAGAACAGTGTATCCCCAAGTCCCTCAGTTCTAGTCAAGGCAACTGTCCCCAAAATGGGAAATTAGTAGGGAAAAATTAGAAAGTAGTGTAAAGCATATTAACCACCCATAGGAAACCCAAAGTCTGTTTAAAAGCATATTATTGAGCAATGGGGAAAGAACTCCCTGTTCAGTAAATGGTGTTGGTATATATAGCTGGCTATCCATATGCAGAAGAATGAAATTGGACCTCCACTTTTCACCATCTACAAAAATTAACTGGAGATGGGCTAAAGATTTAAATGCAAGATTTGAAACTATTAAAATTCCTAGAAGAAAATATCAGAAACACCATTCTGGACATGGACTGTGGGAAATAATTTATGACTAAGTCCTCAAAAGCAATTGCCACAAAAACAAAAGTTGACAAGTGGGACCAAGTTTAAGTAAAGAGCTTATGTACAGCAAAAGAAGCTATCAAGGGGGTAAACAGACAACCTATATAATGGGAGAAAATATTCACAAACTATGCATCCAACAAACGTCTAATATCCAGGATCTATATAGAACTTAAACAAATCAACAAGCTAAAACCAAATGACCCCATTGAAAAATGGGGAAAGGATGTGAACAGATGCTTCTCAAAACAAGACATACAAGCAGCCAATAACTACATGCAAAAATACTTATCATCACTCATCATCATAGAAATGTAAATCGAAAGCACAATGAGATACCATCTCACACCAGTCAGAATGGTGATTATTAAAAAGTCAAAAAACAACAGATGTTGGTGAGGCTGTGGAGAAAAGGGAATGCTTATACACTGTTGGTAAGAGTGTAAATTAGTCCAACCACTGTGGAAAGTAGTTTCGCAGTTTCTCGAAGTACTTAAACAGAACTGTCATTCAACTCAGCAATCCCATTATTAGGTATGTATCTAAAAGAAAGCAAATTGTTCTACCAAAAAGACACACGAACTCTCATGTTCATCACAGCACTATTCCCAGTAGCAAAGACATGGAATCAATCCCAGTGCCCATCAACAGTGGATTGGATAAAATAAGTTTTAGGATAATAAACCAAAACTGAACCCCTGAGTGGTTAACCTGACAAAGGAAAAGATGTTATTGTGTATACGGGCAGGTGGACAAGTTAAGACTAGACAGTTCAAAGCTCACTAGGTTTTTGAAAATATACTTCAGTAGTAATCATGGAATTGCAAATTGAAGCTGGGCATGGTGGCTCATGCCTGTAATTCCATCAATTTGGGAGGCCAAAGTGGGTGTATCTCTTAAGGTCAGGAATGTGAGACCAGCCTGGCCAACAGGGTGAAACCCCATCTCTACTAAAAATGCAACAAAATTAGCCGGGCGTGGTGGTGCACACATGTAATCTCAGCTACTCGGGTGGCTGAGGCATGAGAATCACTTGAACCTGGGAGGCAGAGATTGCAGTCAGCTAAGATCGCCCCACTGCACTCCAGACTGGGTGACAGTGCAAGACTCTGTCTTAAAAAAAGCAAAGAAATGAACAAAAACAAACAAACAAACAAACAAACAAAACCCAGCAAATTGAAAAGGTGAGATTATTTTACTCATCAGATTGGCAAAATGGAAAAAGATGGTTAATATCCAGTGTTAATAAGAGTGAAGAGAAATGGAAACTCTAGTTTACTGTTGGGAAGTATAAATTGGCACAGTCTTTTTGGAAAGTACTTTGGCTATATCTATTAAAATCTAACATGTGTGCTTTCTCTTCATTATATCAATTCTCCTTCTACATATATAGCCTAGGGAAACGTTTGAAAATACAAGTTGAGCATCCCTAGTCCAGAAATTTGAAATCTAAATGCTCCAAAATTGGAAACTTTTTGAGTGCCAATGCGGTGCTCAAAGGAAATCCTTATTGGAGCATTTCAGATTTCAGGTTAGGGATGCTGAACTGGTAATAATGCAAACATTCCAAAAATCTGACAAAAAATCCGAAATCCGAAACACTTCTGGTCTCAGGCATTTCAGCTAAGGGATACTTAACCTATATGCACAACAAGGTATGACAAGAATGCTCTTTGTTGTCTCAAATTGACCTAATTCACCTCCTCTCCCCCAACCAAAGGTAACTGAATAAGAAGGGTTCAGCCTATTAAGGAATATTCCATATCTGTTTAAAAGAATAAAATAACTCTGTGTCTACTGACATGAAAGATCTCTAAGACATATTGTTAAGAAGAAAATGCAAGTGGAAAATACGCTATATGTAGCTTGACACTATTTCTATAAAAGAAAAATCCCACCAAACAACTTCGTAAATTTAGATATATACATACACAAGAATGGAAGCAAGAATAAGAAACAAGAATAGGAAAAGGCATTGGGGGATATAGAGCAAACTGATCTTAGTGATTGTCTCTGGGGAGGGGAATAGAATGAGAAGGCAGTGGTCAAGAAAGTCTTTTTACATTATGTGTACCAATTGCGTTATTATAGAGGTATATCTATATAGAACTTACATAGTTAAAAATACACAGGGAGAAAATAGAAAACTGATACAGTGCGGATGTGCAGAATTATAGGGTATTTTTTACTTCAAAGAAGGATTTACTACGAGATTCCTGGAAACAATAGGTTCCATTCAGAAACAACTTAACTGCCTGTCGTCTTAGGCAGGCAGTAGCCAGTTAGGCCCAGTGTTAAATGAGGATGGAGAGGGGAGTAGGGCTTGTTAGTGGTGAGCTAACTGTCCAATTTTTTCTTTAAGCCCCGGAGCCCTCAGGCCGCTTCTGAAGCCTGTATCTCACATTTGCAGGCCCCCAAAACCAAAAGTCTTGAGGAAGTGTCCTCATTTTGCCTTATCATTCTGCTCCTTGGCTAATCATTGCTGCAATGGGGCCTCTGTATATAAGGGCCGTGAAGTGTCTAGGAGAGGCCATCTGGGGCCTAGGCCAAGAGTGCCTTGGGCTCCTGTTAGACTGACCCAGGAATCTATGTTCCTGGTCACCTTTTAGAAAAGAAAAAGATATCTTGAAACTCAGAAGTTAGTTCAGTAATGGGCTGAAAAAGCAATGTGGATTTTTCCCTTTCTGTCTACATTAACAAATAAATTCATTATCCATTTCTCAATAACTCAGTCACATGTTTAAAAATAATCTCCTAAATTATTCCTTCTGCTGTGACTTATTGGCTCATGCTATACTTACTGGTTTATCAAAATATGTCATTTTCTCACAATGTGGAGTGGAAGTCCTTCAATGTATCTTTTGGGGACATGAATGTAATTAATTTTCTGTTCATAGGCCTTGCCCAGGGAAGATGGATCTGGCTGATTTGAAAGACTGGTGCAGCTCTGGACTGAGAGAACATCAAGCTAAGTGATGGGTCCTGAGGTCTAGGGACTCTTTGATAAACCACTTAATTTATGGAAACCTGACACACATATGGGAAACTAGATCTTTCACATGCCTTTTACTCTTCTCTCTTGCCTCTGCCTGGCCCCACATATCAATATGTACTTGTAGTAAACCATCATGGAAGCTACTGGCAACACGGGTCAACAATTTTGACCCCAGTGGGTGAAACTAGGTACCATCCAACCCTCAAAGCTGTAGGCCTTTCTCCATACTCAAACATATTTTGAGTCCTATTTTCTGAGCTCTCCCCTAGGATGAATTTGATCCTTGAATTTGTGCTGAGATCCCAGTGTGTTTCCGTGTGGTTCATGCCAAGCAAAGTGTTTACACTTAGAAAATAAAAAAAATTGGCCAGGTGCAGTGGCTCATGCCTGTAATCCCAGCACTTTGGGAGGCTGAGGCAGGAGGATCACTTGAGGTTGGGAGTTCAAGGCCAGCCTGATCAACGTGGAGAAACCCCATCTCTACCAAAAATACAAAATTAGCCAGGGGTGGTGGCATATGCCTATAATCCCAGCTACTTGGGAGGCTGAGGCAGGAGAATTGCTTGAATCTGGGAGGCAGAGGTTGCAGTGAGCTGAGATCACGCCATTGCACTCCAGCCTCAGCAACAAGAGCAAAACTCCGTCTCAAAATTAATTAATTAATTTTAAAAAATTAAAAAATCATAAATTTTGGATCCTAAAAGGCATATTGGAACCATTTCATGAACGGTGTCCTGCCTCATAAATTGCAGAAGATTTCTTCTCATTATCAACAAAGCTGTAAGGTCTCACATAACATGTTTTCAAAGTTTTAAAAATTGTGATAAAATTTGCCATTTGAACTATTTTTAACTGTACTGTTCAGTGGCATTAAGTACAGTCACACTGTTGTGCAGCCATCACTACAATCCATCTATCCCCAGAAATTTTTCATCTTCCCAACTAAAACTCTGTACACATTAAACAATAATGCCCCATTACTCTCTCCCCATAGACCCTCCAATCCCCCATTCTTCTTTCTGTCTGTATGAATTCGGCTACTCTAAGTACCTGATACAAGTAGAATCATGCAGTGTTTATCTTTTTGTGACTGGCTTATTTCACTTAGCCTAATATCCTGAAGGTTCATCCATGTAAGCAGCATGTGTCAGAATTTCCTTCCATTTTAGGGCTGAATAACATTTCATTGTGTGAATATACCACATTTTGTTTATCCATTCATCATTGGCTATTGTGAACAATGTTGCTATAGGCATGGGTGTACAAATACCTGTTCAAGTCCCTACTTTCAATTCTTTCATGTATGTACCTGGAAGTGGAATTGTTAGATCACATGATAATTCTGTTTTTCAATTTTTCAAGGAGCTAGCATACCATTTTACACAGCAGCTGTACCGTTTTACATTTTCTCCAGTAAAGTATAAGGTTTAGGCTTTTGTGTGTGTTGTTTTAAATAATAGCCATGCTAATGGGTGTGTAGCAGTATCTCATTGTGGTTTTGATTTGCATTTCTCTAATGATTAATAAGTTGAACATCTTTTTATGTGCTTATTGACCATTTCTATATCTTTTTTGGAGAAATTTCTATTCAACTCCTTCGCCCATTTTTTGCCTGGGCTGCTTGTCTTTTTGTTGTTTGATTTACAAACTTTTTAAATCCTTGGACCTGTTATTCAAATGATGTATTTCAGAAAATTCTGATATATAAAACAGATTAAAATTGAAATCCTTCAAGTACAGGTGGGGAGGAAATGGAGCCTACCTGTTCATTCTTTACTTCCATGGCAGCCTCTAACAGGACTCCTTTATATGTCTAATGCTGTTTCTTAGCTCTTTGGAAAAACTACCGTGCCCTTGGCAGTTAGATGGGGATCCATGCTTCAAAATATTTGAAGGGACATAGATATGCACAAAGAAAGATTCACCTCTGTGTTTTGCCACCTTCAAATATTGACCATGGCTAGAGAAATGTGGTGCTTTTCACTGGAGTGTATGTTAGTGTTGTTTTGTCACTTAGTTCCCAAAGACACACTCAGCTATTGATCCTTCCACATATTAAGGGAAGCTCATAAATTATTGGGGAAATGTCAAGAAGAATGAAGAAAATGACAGAAAGTCTTCCAAATCCAGAGAAAGACATTATTTACAAATTCATATCCCCCACTATCAGGTAGATCCCCACAAGCAGTAGGAATTTGTAAGAACAAATAAGCCACTGATCATATTGCTATTTATCACAGTCACTCACTTCTGCTTCAGCCTTCAGACCTTGTTGAATCAGGAGAATTTTTTAAAGTGGGTGTTTGTAGGGTTTAAAGCATTCTTTTTTTAGTTTGAAAGTAAAGTTCTGAGAAGAATCTTATTATTTGGGGGGCTAAAAGCTGACCCTTAGCCCACTGGTTAAGATTCATCTCCCTTTTGGGAGTCTTACTCCTTGTTTCGGGTAACAAACCCTCAAGATTTTCATGTTTTCTTTGGTCTGTGCAGGTCCCTGCACTTCTGCCTCACTGGAATTCTGTACCCACTTGTCATCTTGAGAACCAAATTTCTTTTCATATCCAGACCACTTCTGTTTGTGACAAGTGGGAAGGCAACCAATAGCATAGCACTTTTACTTGCTTGAGTTCTGAACAATTGAGAAATTCGAAGGAATCTGAAGATGGAGTCTTATCACCTTTAGGCCAGGTGTGGTGGCTCACTCCTGTAATCCCAGGACTTTGAGAGGCCAAGGTGAGAAGATCACTTGAGCCCAGGAGTTCAAGAGCAGCCTGAGCAACATAGCGAGACTTTGTCTCTACAAAATTTTTAAAAAATCAACAAATAGCTGGGTGTTGTGGTGTGTATCTGTAAGTTCCAGATACTTGAGAGGCTGAGGCAGGAGGAGGATTGCTTGAACCTGGGAGGTTGAGGCGGTAGTGAGCCATGATTATGCCACTGTACTCCAGACTGGGCGACAGAGCAAGACCCTGTCTCAATAAGGTAAAATATCGCCTTTAATATTGGATAAAGGCTAGGGTGGGGACACAGTTTATATCAATGAGCAAACGGGCTTCCCAGTATGGTGGCCCTGTGTTAGAGAGACTTACCTCCTCTGTCACGAGCTATGCTGTACCACCACAGAACCCTCTTACAGGACCAGGCCCCTCTCACTGTTTGGCAGAAATCAGAACAGAACACAACTCCTCTATAGTCAGCCATATCCCATGAAGAAGCAGTATGGTCAGAGCTATGCATGCCCCAGTTCCTTGTTCTAAGCTAATCAACCAGGTAAATCACCCCAACCCCCTCCTCTTCATAAAAATATCACAGCCCCCACATGGAAAGAAACATGTAGAGTTGGGAAGAATAATCTACTATAGGATTTCTCAGTTTATTTTTCTCTTAACCCACTGACCCATTGAGCCATCTCCATGAAGGGAGAAGATTAGCAGTTTATGAGGACAGTCTGACTCCCACCTTCGTGAGGCTAACCTCCCAGTAGAAACCACTGGGATTGCTGATGGGCAATATAGATGGTGATATTTGCAGAAGACTCTGAAATGTGCTTGAAGACTATTTTAATTAAATTAATATCAAGACTGTACCTTGTGTAAGGATGCAAATTTATCACCTACTCTATTTCCTTTCTCAAATAATGACCAGCTGAATTGTCATAAGTATGCTATCAGAGGATGTGCAGTGAGATCAAAGGATAACATTAAGACACTACGATAATAATGTGCATCAATAAGATGCTACTCATTTGAATATAATCTTCTTTTATGACATTTGCAGGAGGACATTTAAATTCAAACTCCCTCATGCTTTTTAGTTAAAGTCCAGAGAAATGAAAGTCCAAATTTTTTACTTCCAAAGATTTTAAAGTTCAAAATAAAGTTTTCTTTCTCTTGGGAGTAAAAGTTCCAAAAAATTAAGGACCAAAATGTATCCTCCCTAGCTTCTTACTATGCTCAACCTTAATGAGAAAAGTTCTCAAGGCCTGTGAAGAGTTGGGGTTCTTCAGCAGCTTTAGTCTGTACTGTCTCTTACTGGAATGGATACAGTTCTTTCAGAGCCTCTGAGTGTGTATTGGTTCAATGCCAGGTCTCTGATGTTTCCTACAGTTCAAGGAATTAATAGAACCTACAAGATAATTGCATCACTGGCCCCACATATTCCCAATTAGAAAACAAACAAATAGGTGGTGGTAGTCCCTTCATGGCCCACATCGATCTCTGCCTCCTAGAATTCACTCCTTGTGAAATCCCTTCCCCTGGGTTTGGGCTGGACCTAATATCTTGCTTTTAACAAATAGAATATGATGAAATGGTGGTGTGTCACTTCTAGAATTAGTTTACCAAAGATTGTGACTTCCATGTTTGTAGCATTATCTTCTCTGGCTATTCTCAGTTGTTTGTGCTGATGAAGCCATCTGCTGTGTTGTGAGCTGCCCCATGGAGAGGCCTATGTGACAAGGAACTTGCCAGCAAGGGATGAGACTCAGTCTAACAGTCTTTGAGGAACTAAATTCTCCCAACAGTCATGTGAGTGAACTTGGAAGCAGATCCTCTCCTAATTGAGCCTTGAGATAACCATAGTCATGGCCAACATCTTGACTGCAGCCTGTGAAGGATTCTGAGACAGAGGATCCAACTAAGCTTCACCTAGATCCCTGACCTATAGAAACTGGGAGATAATAAATGTTTTCCATTTTACGCCACTGTGTTTTGGGATAGTTTGTTATGTAGCAACAGACAGATAATATGCAGGCCAATCCATAGTCCCTTGGGACGTTATCCCAGGTAAAATTTCATTATCCGTTTTCAGTACGCAGAATTGCTAAAGACTCAATATTATCTGAAGGAAAAACGACAGACAGAAGGAATCTTGATTTTAGCTGTGCCAGGGATGCCAGTCTACCCAAATGGCTGAAGTCCATGATCTGTGAACTTCAATTCAATTTGGAGAAATGTCTCACCAGGAATTTAATTTTAGCCTAATAAAAGCCAATTGCATAATTATATAAAACAGACTCTTGACCCAACATAAGCATCTATAGACTGCCAAGTTCAAAATATCCTGTTTATATATTGAAGTCCAAGACCTATAGCCCCTAGCCCCACCCAGAGATATTTCTGTTGTTATTTGACTGTGCTAATTCTAGTTCTTGTCTATTTCCCTGTATTCTTGGACCAATCCATCAGGTGTTTGGATTGAAGGAGGTCCAATAAATAACACCTTGAATTCCAAATCAACAGATATTTAAGAAAAATGAGCAAGACAAAGGGGAGATGAAAATAGCCCCTTTATTCCCAACTAAACTGATAAGAATGTAGTTTGTATCTGTGGATAAGTGAGCTTCCTAATACTGAAACCACCTTTGCAAAGATTTTGACAGTCAGAGAAATCTAGCATGGCTGACTCTATCTTGCTTCTAGTCTCAGAGGCTGGCTATATTTACTCATTCCTGAGCATTGGCCAAGCTAACCATGGGAGGAATTTAGTTTGTAGTTTAACCTTAAAGCAAGGATGATAATAAGCCTTTCCAAAAACTAAATCACCTTTGTAAAACTAATGAAATGCTACAAGGTTAGGATTATGAGAGAGGCCTGAATTCTTCTAAGTGTGGGCATAGTTAACCAATAATCAGCCATTGTTCCAGAGGTTACGAGATCCCCCATTTACTGCTGTAGATAATATCACTGTTATAGAACCTAAGATTGGCCTTTTGAGATGCCTTTTCAGACTTTTGCATTTCTGAGTGACCCAGAGGCAGTCCTATGGCCCCCTCCCAGAAGCCGATTCAGCACATGAGGACCATTCTCTCCACCCCTATGATGGCATACCCAATCAATCAGCAGCACCCATTTCCCAGTCCCCTGCCCATCAAACTCTCCTTGAAAAACCTTAGTATCCAAGCCATCAGCAAGGTTGATTTGTGTAATAACTGTCTCTCATGTGGCATCACTGGCCTCACATCAATTAAATTCTTTCTTTACTGCAATGTCATAGTCTTGGTGAATTGCTTTTGTCTGTGCAGTGGGCAGGAAGAACCCATCAGGCAATTGTAACACTGTATCTCAGACTTGTTCACCCAGTCAGAGGTAGCACTAGACCATCACATTGCCCTTCCCATCCCCATGGATATTTATATATGTCTCTGTAAAAACTCTCTGCATGGAATAGCAGAGCAAGACACACACTCTGAGAACAGCCTTAGTCTCAAGGATGAGAGGAGATAAGGAGCTGTGACAAATGGAACAGGGACAGGTTTTTTGACCAGACTCACCACTCAGATAAATCTCACCTCCCTGGGAAGAAATAAGTAAGGAGATAGAATCATGGAAAGCAATATCAGGAGTGAGGAAAAAGTGTTCTTTCCTGTCCCCATACCTTTCTTACGTTCCCATCTCCTCCTGTGTCTGTATCTTTCTCTGCTTTTCATAATTATGAGAAAAGGCTGATCAAAACCCTACCAAGGTAGTAATGCCTAGTTATCATTCAGAGTCCTTCAGGTCGAGTGTAAAATAAGAAGGAATTGCGTGACACTTAGAAATGGGGAAAGCCCGGAGGACTGTCTCTTGGCAAAACTGTTTAGTGATGATGTGATTTTGTGCCCTCTCACAAGTTCTTCCAGGGCCTGCTCCAACCCCCACTCCACCCCAACTCCAGAAGCCATTGCCTTCTTCACACCTACTCTCCATCAGTATGCTAACACCCAAATGCTCTGGCTCTATCAAAGTACATACCCAGCTCTCCTTCCTGATAAACCAATATATGCATAATCTTCTTTTGGGGGAAATACCTTTTAAACAGTAACTTTTGTGTCTTATTCCAAAGGAATTAATTTTTGTTGTGGGACTTTTCCTTGGTTCAGCTAAAGGGAGGGTCTTTGTCACATGGCCATGAAAATTTAGGCTCGCAGGTGATTTGATGGGTAAGTCACAGTTTTATTGGGTGAAAAGGGAAAAAAAAGGAAAACAGGGGCCCTCCACAAAGCCGGAGGCCCTGCTGTTGTGCTTCCCGCCTCCCAGTATGAATCCCAGGTTCCACCCAGGAAGAGGAGGGGCCAGGCTCCTCCCCACTGCAGACGGTGTGAACTTCTATGACTCCACCCCAGTGCACATTCCTCCCAGTGCACAGGCCAGTTGGAGTTTTGCCAGGGAGCCCTTCCCACCCGGCTGTCTCATTATGATACTATATGGCAAGCTGATGAGAAATTATGCATGTAAACAATGACCTTCTGGTGAGGCTGGCCCTAGTTTATACTTAAAAATTTCTGAATTGTCTTATTATCTGACTTAGTATCTTTGACTTGTAAAGCAGACCTCAGCCAGGATCCATGGAAAATTCCATTTTTTTAAGGGAAAATAATTTCTTGTTGGGAAGGCCTGCAGTGTCTCACAGCCAAGAGGATTCAGATTTCGGTTCTCTGGGAAATTAACAAGGATGACAAACACTCCTGGAAGAGATGATAAATTGAGGAAGAGGGTGGCATTCTGTGTTGTGAATTTCATTTGGATGAACATATGATAATCCCTTTGTGTTATACAAAAAGATTTACTGCTATTTGATTGAAATTTAAAAATCTACAGCAGCTAGGTACCCTAGCTAGGATCTTCTGCTCCTCTAGAAAAGATCAACTCATATCTAAAATATTTTATCACTTCTTATGGGCCATGAGGGTGTTCACAGATAGCCATAGCAAATCTAATATTCTCAGGAAGAGACAGTTCTGACTGGTTTTGCTCTGTGTTCAGCCTTTTAATGTTTTTCAATTCTGAGAAGCACAGAGGTATTTTTGCACATTTCCAATAACACCTGGGCTCCGCTCTTCATGCATTATTTCTTATCAAATGCATTTGACTACAACACAATACAACATTTACACTTGGCCCCACTGTGACAGAATATTATGATCTTCGATACAGCTTACCTGGTGCCTGGAGATATTTGTTTTATGTGTGTGTTTGTGTTAAGGGATGGAGAGCTATGGTGCAAGGAGTCAGGGAACTAGCGAGGTTGAAATGACAAAAACTTGTTAGCTGCTGTTTTTGTTTGTTTGTTTGTTTTGTTTTTTGGTTTTTGGTTTTTTTTTTTAATAATATGTTCAAGTAGCTTGGCCTGACAGTCAATTTCTGAAATACCTGGCAAAACCCATCCTCTCTCTTTTTCTTTTACATTCAGAACCAAATACAACCAGTTAGGCCTGGCTCTATACCAGAAAAATAAAGGTCTGCCTACAGAATGTGGGATCAGCCCCCAAATCTCCTTGTTTTGGAGATGTAGCTCTTTTGTTTTTATTATTCTTTGAAATATGTAATTTAAGTATCTTGTCAAAATGTGTGTATATTATCTAGTGATGGGGTGAGTAATGCATTAAACTACCATCAGCAGGGTAGGAGATAGTTCAAGAGATTAAGCAAGCAGATAAGACCTTAAAGAGAAATGTGATACATGCTTTGGTGGAAAGTGGCAAGAGAATCGTCTGGAAAGTGTAATTATAATGAATACTACCATTCCCATCACTACTATCCCTATTGCACAATCACTCTCTATTGATGATTAATATGTGTTTGGTGTTCTACAGACATTATTTCATTCCCTACAATAGCCCAGTGGAGTGGATACCACCATTATCTCAATTTTTCAGGTGAGAAAACAGGCTCAGAGAAAGCCAAGTAATTTACACAGTGTTTCTCAAATAGAAGGTATGACTTCTAGCCCAAGTCAAGTAGGAGGTAAGTACTCCTGTGGGGAAGCAATCTGATCAGTAGGCACGGAACAAACATTCCCTTCTAGATTATTTTGTTCATTTATGACTCAGCTTCCAGTCTTGGTTGGGAAAAACATGAACAAACTGAAAAACTCAAATGCTACAAGTCTCATCAATTTGGTGAGTGGCTTCAGGATTCACAGAGCCCGGGTTGGGTTGGGCACTTACACCAGAAAACCTTGTAAATCGTGGGAAAAAAACAAATATGATGATGCAAATGCAGAATTTCACTGTAAATATCTTAAATCCAAGCTGTAAGAGCTCCCTACTCTGTACCAGATGAATTAAGATTGTTTGCTAATTGCATGACTGAGGGTAAACCACTTTATCTCTTAAGTCTTAGTTTCTTCATCTGTAAAATGAAGTTAATAATACCTCTTAGAATTGTTGAAAGTATCAGTGTATGTGAAAGTGCTTTGTAAACTGTGCAGAAAGATACATAGATATGCAGATTATAACAGATGGGTCATAACAGAAATCCCATTTCTTTATCAGGTATATACTTTGTTGCTTGAATTCAATGAGTGACATCAAGGACTGAAAAGGAAAAGGATACTAGTAGCTCTCACAGGTCTTCCTGCTCTGTTTGGTTTATGCAAGTCTTTTTTTGTTTGTTTGTTTTTGTTTTTGTTTTTGTTTTTGTTTTTTTGAGACAGCTTCTCCCTCTGTCACACGGGCTGGAGTGCAGTGGTGTAATCACAGCTCACTGCAGCCTGGACCTCTCGGCTCAAGCAATCCACTCACACCAGCTGCACAAGTAGCTGGGACCACAGGCATGAACCACCCCACCCGGCTAATTTATTTTTATTTTTTGTAGAGACAGGGTCTCCCTATGTTGCCCAGGCTGGTCTTGAAATCCTGGGTTCAAGCAATCCTCCTGCCTCAGCCTCCCAAAGTGCTGGGATTATAGGCATGAGCCACCGCACCCAGCCTATGCAAGTCTTTATATACTCTCAAGTGCAGACACTCATGTAAACTGGCTTGCGTTTGGTTTCTGATGGAAGCTTTGTTTCTCTGGAACATGCAAACATTATGAGTGGCTAAGGAAACTGCAGCAACACTATAGTTTGAATTGCTGGGGCTCAGAAAATAATGCCCCAGAATATGACACTTTGACATGCTGAACTAAAGAAGCAACCTCAAGGTCTCTCTCTGACCTTTCCCTGCCTCCCTGCCTCTCTGTCCTCTTTCCCAAAGCATTGGGAAGGACTCTGTCTGGACTTTCCTTAGCTGATTAAGCAAACTTCTTTCCAAAATTTGAAATGTAATTGTCTTAAGTCACCCTCCCTAGGAATCTTATCAAATAACCGGGAAAGATTAACCAAGTGAGAACAGAAGAGACTAGAGGCCATTATCCCACCCAGATAGACTTTTCATCTATTCTTTTGAGGGCAACTCTAAGAGATTAATCTGAGATTCCTTATAAAAATATTCCAGCAAAGCCAGCTAAAAAAAGCCTATATGATCAATCACTATTCTTGCTGTACTTTGTGCAAATTATCAGGCCAAGTTTATGAAACTAATTTTTACAAACAAATTGGTCTTACTGTGATTATAGTTGTCAGAAATAGGGGGACTGGAGAGAGAAAATTATGTTTCAGAAGAAAACTATAGTGCACCTGTTATTAGATTCTATTCCTGTCCATTATTTTTGAGTTTTTATTATCTGGACTGAAATCTGAATTATTAGTTTGTTCTAATAATCTCACCATAAGTCCCCAAAGTAACATTTTCCATTTTTCTCTCACACTTCTGATTTGAAGTCACTAGAAATTAAAAACTGCCTTTTGTTCCCTGAGGCCCACAAGCCAAAGCTGGTCAATTTGGCTTTAAAGAAAAATCACCACGACAGGTTCTATTTGGACAAACTTTGTGACATGGAAACTATAAACCAGAAAAATCTGTCAAATTGCCACCACCTGATTTTGCTCCAACTATAGATGCTTGAATCCCAAATCTAGCAATCTTCTCCACTGACTGCCCTCGAGATTCTAAATAAACTAGCTTATAGACTGCTCTAGACATTAACTGTTGTTTTTCTTCTGTTTCCATAAAAACGTGTCTTATTTTAAAAAACCTCTTTTCCTGTCAGGCCTCTGAGCCAAAGCCACGCCATGGCATCCCCAGTGACTTGCACGTATAGGCCCAGATGGCCTGAAGTAACTGAAGAATCACAAAAGAAGTGAAAATGCCCTGCCCCTGCCTTAACTGATGACATTCCACCACAAAAGAAGTGAAAATGACTGGTCCTTGCCTTAAGTGATGACATTACCTTGTGAAATTCCCTTTCCTGGCTCATCCTGGCTCAAAAAGCTCCCCCACTGAGCACCTTGTGGCCTCCACTCCTGCCCGCCAGAGAACAACCCCCCTTTGACTGTAACTTTTCTTTACCTACCCAAATCCTATAAAACAGCCCCACCCTTATCTCCCTTTGCTGACTCTCTTTTCGGACTCAGCCTGCCTGCACCCAGGTGATTAAAAAGCTTTATTGCTCACACAAAGCCTGTTTGGTGGTCTCTTCACATGGACATGCATGACATTGCCTACACTATATAGAGATAAAACTTTTACGGGAGCCTAGAAAACACCACCTCCTGAATTGAGACACAACTGTTTAATTAGATTGACCTATTTCCAGCAATGTGAGATTGTTTTAAGGGGACCCTCTGCCATTTAGCTACTAACTCGATTTTTCTCTCTACAGCCACCAACTCAGCTTTAAATGTATGAAACTTCTAGGGAAGTTTCAGTTAGGGGAATGTTGGTGTTCAGAAAATGATACCCCAAAATATGGCACTTTCACATGCTAAACTAAAGCAGCAGCCTCAAGGTCTCTCTCTGACCTTTCCCTGTCTCCCTGTCTCTTTGATCCTCTTTTCCTGTTCTTCAGAGGGCGGTTCTGAGAGATTACCTGGGGGACTTCATCTGCATAATGAGACAAACTTTGTTTAGAGTGAAGTTTTGCCCCTCATCTTTCCATTGTTTCAGGCCATTGTTCTTTGGGCTTATTCATTTCCCCTGAAAATCATTTCCTTCTACATCTCCCTCTCCCCTTCCCCTATGAAGAAGGGTATATAAGCATGTGGACCTCCTGGGGTTATTGAGTAATCATTCTCATGTGATTCTTCCATGCTATGCACATTAAATAAATTTTGCATGCGTGTCTCTCCTATTAATCTGCTTTTTGTCAGTTCATTTTCAGCAAACCTTCAGTGAGTGAAGAGGAAGCTTTCCCGCCACCCCTACAGAATGCAGATCATTTATATTCCTCTCTGACACTAGTAGATGGAGGATGTCAGGGTCCTGTACATCAGAGACAGGGAGAAACTATGACTGATACTTATAAGCTGAGGGTCCAAGAGAAATATTTCTAACAGCCCAACAACTCTATAGGCACATTCATTTAGTTTCTGCATTGTGGTGAGATGACATACTCTTCCCAGTGCTGCCTCTGAGGTAATTTGGGAAGTGACTACATTTGTCTTTGCAACTCTAGCCTCCGGGCTTTAAAAATAATAACACCGTCAGCTGCGGCTCGCCTGTAATCCCAGCACTTTGGGAGGCCGAGACGGCGATCACTTCAGGTCAGGAGATCGAGATCATCCTGGCTAACACGGTGAAACCCCGCTCTACTAAAAAATACAAAAACTAGCCGGCGCTGGGTATGGCCACTTCTGTAGTCCCAGCTACTCTCCTCGGGAGGCTGGGAGGCAGGAGAATGGCGCGGAACTCCGGGAGGCGGAGCTTGCAGTGAGCTGAGATCCGCCACTGCACTCCAGCCTGGGCGGCAGAGCTTGTGACTCCATCTCAAAAAAAAAAAAAAAAAAAAAAATAATAATAATAATAATAATAAATACCACTTATTGAGCATTTTCCATGTGCCGAGAAGTGTGTTATATGCTTTACCCAGGTATATATAATCACATGTAATGTTTATCACAAGTCTGATGGGCCATTTTCATTGAAAGCCTCCTGTGCTATGTACTTTCTCTACCTTACCTTATTTAATCTTCACAGTAACTTTATGAGATTGGTGTTACTATTGTTTCTATTTTATAGATAAGGTTACTAAGAGTCGGTGGAATTGTTGTAGGAGTTATTAAGAAATTATTTTAGGCAGATAGAGAGGAAAAGGGGTCCTTGGGAAGTTTTCGTTTTTTAAAGCATCTTTCATGTAAAGCCCCGGCTCTAGAGCCCAGCTGGCAACCTTTAATATGCAAATATAGGCTATTAGAAACTGGGTCCACCTAAACAGGGCAATTCCTGCAGCCTTCTTGCCCTTGCCTATAAGTGCCTGGCAACATGGCTGCCCCCGCATATCCCCACGTGTGTAGAACATCATGGCGCCCTGTATTTGCATATTAATAGGCTGGGGTAGGAGGGCCAGTTTTTTCGTGCTATGTGAATGACATGCCTGGTGAAACCAATCCCCTGAGCCCTGTGCAAATCAGATACTGCCTCCTCCAGCCTCTACATATACCTGGCTGCTTTTCTGCCCCACTTGGGGTCTCCTTTCTTGGCTTTGGAGCCCTCCTCCCTCTGTCTCTGTACAGGGGAGCTTCTTCTTTCTTTCTCTTCCCTTCTTTCTTGCCTGTTGAACTCTCTGCTCCTCAAAACCACTCCACATATGTCCATGTCGTTTTATCTAAACCAGCATGAGGACCAAGAAACCTGGTGTTCCTCCACTAATTGGAGCCAAATCAGAATGAAATGATTTGCTTAAGGTCACAAATGTAGAAAGCAGTAGAACTGAAATTTGTAATCTGGTTTTCAAGGAAGAAGTTGAGTCTTATTCATGCTAAGATGTAGTGTTGGATTTAGGAAGATGGGGAGAAGAGAGAAATAGCTGGCTCAAGTGGAATGTTTTTTTTAATCCAATCATTCATTCAACTCCTTTCTTCAAGTCATTCAGGCCAAAACTCTTGGAGTAATCATCATCATATCAGAGAATCTTTCAAAATAGATCGTATACAAAAGCCAACACTCCTCCACATGTTCACTGCCACCACCTTGGTCTATGCTACTATCATCTCTTATTTGGATGACGGCAACATCTGCCTTCTTTTGCTCTAGTCCTCTATGGCAGACATTGCTAACTGTCTATAAAAACCCATTTGACCCTTCTTCAAATAAATACACCTGAATGAACATCTGTCTGGCTGTACTACATTCCCTAGCCTTGATTGCTGTTAGATATGCCCATGTGACTAAGTTTTCATCAATAGAAGGTGAACAGAAATGACATGTGCCATTTCTGAGTCAGTGACTTGTGATATTTGGGCTTGCTTCCTCTATACCCTGTTATTCTTTCTGCTAGAACCTGGATATCTTGACAATATGGCTTTGACTTTGCAGACCATGACAAGGCCCTAGGTGATGGTCTTGGAAATAACTTGGAAATAATATGTGCCCATGAATCACCATGAGCAAGGGACCTTATCTATAGATTAGAACAGTTTGCATCAGGGCTGTTAAGTAAGAGAGAAAACAAACTCCTTTATTCTTAAGCTACCATAAGGTTGGGTCCTTTTGTGATAGCACCCTAACTTTACCCTAATTAATATACTCCATACAGTCTGTTCTCTACACAGCATTCAGAATAAACCATTTAAAAGCATGTCATATAATTTTGCATCTTTACTTAAACCCCTCTAGTGGCTCCCTGTTCCTTATAATGTAAAAACCAAAGTCCATAGAATGGCATGTCCAAGTTCCTACACCTATATTACCTCTCTGACTCTTCCCCAGTCACTTTCCTGCTGGTCTCTTTTCTATCTTTGAACCTGTCAAACACATTCTCACCAAAGGGACTATGCCTGTATTGTTCCTTCTGCCTGGGAAAATCTTCCACAGATAGCTGCATGGCTCATTCCCTCACTTCATTCAAGTCTTGCCTCAGTTACTGCCTTTGTAGAGAGGCTTTTCTGGACCATCCTATGTGAGGTAGGACCCCCATCACTAGCCGTTTACCAGCCTTAGTTTTTCTCATAGCACTTATCACTAGTTGACATATGTGTTTGTTTGTTACCTGCCTCCTCCATTTGGACTATATACTCCATAAAAATACAGAATTTGGTTCACTGCTATTTCCCCAGTGCCTAAAAGAATGCCTAGCATGGCTGGGCACAGTGACTCATGCCTGTAATCCCAGCTACTCAGGAGGCTGAGGCAGAAGAATCACTGGAACCCAGGAGGCAGAGGTTGCAGTGAGCCAAGACTGTGCCACTGCCCTCCAGCCTGGGCGACAGAGCGGGACTCCATCTCAAAAAAAAAAAAAAAAAAATGCCTAACGCGTAGTAGGGGTTTGATAAATATTTGTTGAATGAATGACTTCATTTATTAATCTTCCATAATCCTTGAAGTCAGTGATTCTCAAACTTCATTGTGCCTAACAGTTACCTGAATGCTGTTTCCTGGGACTATATCTATTCAGATTCTGATTCAACTAATCTTGGGTGGGTCCCAGGAATTTACTTTTTTTAAACATGCACCCATCCATTGTAATCTTGATGCAAATGGTAAGGTGACACCTCTTTGAGAAACACTGCACTAGACTGTAAGCTTCATGAGGGTTTTCTCAATGTAGTTGCAATGCCTTGCATAGTGCTTCACCCATAGTAGATACTCATCAACAATTTTTTAAATGAATCAATGAACAAATAGTCATTGCAGTTTCTTAGTTTCCAGGCACTCTGTGAGATGATATCACCCTAGTGGAAGCACCTTAAACTTTACACTTATTTGTCCAACAATAGTCCCTGAGGCCTGGGAGTCTACTCAGTGCTGCTATAATGTGAACTAAGTCATCCTTTAAGACAGCACTTCTCAAATTTTAATAGGTACTGGAATCACCTGGGTATCTTGTTAAAATGCAAATTCTGATTCATTGGCCTGGGATATGCTTGGGATTCTGCATTTCTTACAAAATCGTAGGTGATGCCGTTGCTGCTAGCCCATCAACTGCACTTTGAACAGCAAGGATTTAAGCTTAAAAAGTATAGTGGGCTTAGCTAGCCAGATGATTACTGCTTTCCTGGGGCTACTTGCTCCTCTGCTGCAGAGAAATATTTTTTTTTTGCCTAAGGCTCAATGGAAGCTGCCTAATTTTCAAGCTCTACAAACAACTATACATGTTTTAATTTAAAAGACCCTCAATTAAGATAGAGCATCTAGGGCGACTGTAACATTCATGGATGTAAATTATGTTGTTGTTTTTCTGAGGGAGACAGAATAATGTTTGTGTCTTAGTTTAATTAAAAAATGAAACAAAGGAGGCTTCATAGGTGACAGACAGATGCCTGAAAGTGCTACAGAGACTTTGGATGAAATAATTTTTGTTTACTGAGCAAGACTTAGGCACAGTACAACTCTTAATTTAGGCTACCTGTGTGGGATAACTTGATTGGGAGGATAATGCCTTCTTCACCTTTTCCAGCCTTTCAAGAATCCTAAATTTCCCACTGTCTTCTGCTTATTTCGGCAAGACAAAAATAATTTTCACTGTCACTTAATTCTTTTGCCTTAATGCATTTAGATTCCAGAAGTTCGCTCAGACAATGTAAATGGCCCCACATTAGGAAAACATCAATTACTTTACAGTCATGAACACCTTAGGGCAGGGGCTTTTACCTCTAGAGCTTATTGTTCAGGCTTCAGGGAAACTTTGAACTCCCCCAAATTTTGTAAAAATTGTTTGTATATACGTGTGTGTTGTCTTTTTTTTTTTTTTTTTCCAGGGAGGGAGTCCATAGCTTTTAGAAGATTCTCAGATGGGGTCTGTGATTCCCCATAGGTTAAAAATCTTCTTAGATATGCAGATAACAGAGATTAGGACAGGAGATTTTGAATGGTGGGGTAGAGAAATATACAACACTTTATTTCAGTTTGTTTTGTTTTGCTTTACATTTCTTTCTGTCCATTAGATTATGTCCTCCTCGAGAGAAAACCATATTCATCTGTTAATCTCTGATGCCCAGAATGGTGTCTAACACAGAAGAAAAGAAACATTCAATACGTGGTTTCAAAATAAGCAATGAAACTAGGTTAGGAAGGGACCTGGGAAATAGGACGAAAAGGGAACTCAAGAAGGAGGGATCATTGAAACACTGGGCTCTGGATAGCTAAGTGAGGGTGAGACGAACATGGACAGAGAAGACAGGACTGGAAAGGTACCCAGAGAATACTTCAGTGAGTTGATAATTTTTATAGGGCTCAACTGCATATATTCTTTTTTTGGGATCATTCTCAATGGGAGGTAAAATCCAAGTCTAACATCTCAGCTTTTTCCTTCTTGTTTCCTAGTTAAGATGTGCTGTTCAATCAATAAAACTGAATAATTTAAATTCAATATCCCTCTGTCACTATCAATAATATTTTTGTGAGTGATGTAGTACTATGGTAATTCAATTTGTTAGTCACTGCCACACTTTCACGTGACAATCTGCTGAAGCTGTAAACTTAATTTACTCTAGGCACTTGACACAAGTAACATTGATGGGTTTTATCTTTAAAAATATTGATTTCCTCCCGAAAAGATCTCCTCTATATTTGTGCTTATTGAATAAACAAGCACCTGTCTGGTTAAGAAAAACTTTTTTTAAGCTAAGGAAGCTTCCTCCTTGGTTTTAAGCAGCTCTTTGCTGAACAACTTAAAACTCAGAACCTTAGGGCTAGGAGAGACCTGGAAATTTGTGTTGCCTTGTCTGTTTGACCATTTCTAGGGGCAGCTTTTTATCATCTAGGGTAGCAGAGTCCACTGCTAGATAGCTCTCATGGTTAGAAAGTTCTCCACAGTGAGAGAAAGCCTACTCTTCTGCAACTTTGACTCATTATTGGTTTTCCTGAGTGACATATTGTAAATCTGTTCACCAACTGCTTGCCGGGATTTTCATATATTTAAACACTGTTTGCATGTATATCCAAGATTTTTCTGGTCCAGGTTAAACATTCCTAGTACTTTCAACTTGTTTTCATTTTACAGGGTTTCTAGATCACCTCACAGTCATGATCATTCTCTGGTTGTACCTCAGTAGTTGACCTGTCTTTTAAAATGTACAATTCAGGCCAAACACAGTACTCCTGGTGAGTTCTAAATGGATTGAACTTCACATAGACTTTTTTTTTAAATGATGCTGTCAAACCACTGTTCAACTTCCTAAAAGTAAAATTAATGAACTATATATTGTCATTACTTGTCTCTCTTTGTTATTTGACTCCCTTTATTACATTAAATTATACATTTGACTCATTTTTCCATAATGAATATTTGCATGTGAATAAAATGACCAACTTAAAAGAAACAAATAAAAGTATGTATTCACTAACAGTTATAAATAAGTACATTTATAATCTCTCATTATACATGTTCCTCTCTTTCATAGAAAGCACTTATATTATAAGTGTAATTGATTATATCTTTAAGCATCTTGGCATTCTCAGGTTTATAGATTAATTGGGGAAAACTGTCCATTTTAATAAGCTTTGGTTTTTTGTCTCATTCTTTAAAATGTTTTTTATTATGGAAAACTTCAAACATTTACCAAAGTAGAAAACATGAACCCCCATGAACTCATCACCTAGGTTCAACAAATATCAGTTAATGACCAATCTTGTTTCATTTATATAACCTCACTCCCATACCCAGAATTACTTTGAAGCAAGTCCAAGGCATAATTTCATCTTAAATATTTCAGTATATATTTCTAAATGATATAAGCTCATTACAAAAATAATATTCACAATACCATTATCATGCCTAAAAAATTAACAGTTATCATCAAATAATATAGGCAGCATGTAAATTATCTTGACTTTCTCATAAATTTTCTTTTAAGTTTGTTTGAATAAAGATCCAAATAAGGTTCCTACATTGCAATATTGCAGTTAGAGAAGAGAGAGGAACCTAAAAATTAAATGAGACTTAAGAGGCATATAAACTCTCTCTCTCTCTTCTATCTCTCTCTATCTCTATCTCTCTATCTCTAACTTCCTCTATCTCTAACTCTATTTCTATTTATCTATCTCTCTATCTATCTTTATTTCTATCTCTCTCTCTTAGTCTGGATTTTGCTGATTGCATCCTAGTAGAATCACTTAAAATATTCCTTTACCCTCTATTTGCTAGAAATTGGTAATTAGAGTTAGACACTTGAATTCAGCTTTCATCTTTTCACAAGAATACTTGATAGGTGAGGTTATGTACTTCTATCAGACAGCATGTAATGTCTATTTGTCGCTCTTTTTGTGATGTCAGCAGCCACTGAGGCTCATTGCCTAGATCCACAGGGATTATGAGATGGTGATATCCTAGTGCTATCAAAACTTCTTCAGTTATTAGTTGGAATACCTTTATAAAGACAAACTTGCCCTTATCAGTTGTTTGGTTTTAGTGGAGTACACATCATACAAGAATGGCAGGATGAATTCTTCATTCTTTCTCTTTATAGTTTTTAAAATAACGAGTTGGTTCACTAGCATCTCCAACAGTGACCAGTGAGTTTTTTTTACTGTCATCAGTAACTCATACCTTTAATGAACTTTATGTGTTTCAGTCCATTGCAGTTATTATTTCTACTGATGATAAAATTGTTTCAACTTTGGTCACTTGGAGCCCCTTCATGTTGACTCTGTCTTGATAGCTTCCTTGCTATTGGGATTGTCAGTGTTTCTAGGTTTTTTCAGTGGACAGAACTAGCAATTTTTTTTTTTTTTAACAGGATCCTACTCCCCTCACCCAGGCTGGAGTATAGTGACTGGATCACAGCTCACTGAAGCCTCAACTTCCCAGGTTCAGGTGAATTCTCCCACCTCAGCCTCCTGAGTAGCTGGCACTACAGGTGTGTGCCACCACGCCCAGCTAATTTTTTGTACTTTTAGTAGAGACAGGGGGCAATTTTTTTGGTTTGTTTTGTTTTTTTTTGAGATGGAGTCTTGCTGTGTCACCCAGGCTGAAGTGCAGTGGCGCAATCTCGGTTCACTGCAACGTCCACCTCCCGAGTTCAAGCAATTCTCCTGCCTTAGCTTCTGGAGTATCTGGGATTACAGGTGCCCGCCACAATGCCTGGCTAATTTTTGTATTTTTAGTAGAGGTGGGGTTTCACCATGTTGGTGAGGCTGATCTTGAACTCCTGACCTCAAGTGATACGCCCACCTCGGCCTCTCAAGTTTCTGGGATTACAGATGTGAGTCACCATGTCTGGCCAGAAATACTTTTAAAATGTAAAACACATCATGGGTTTTTAGGAGAGTTCTAACTCAAATTTAGGACTTCAGGGTTTTTACTTGATGCCATTGATCCAATGTCTGTGTATCCCTTTTTCTATGCTAAAAATCAATTAGAAGGCTAATGAAAACAGTTTAAGATTTTAAAAATTAATCGTGTCCTTAAGATGTATCCCACTAGAAACGGAGAGTCAAATTGCTGCATTTAAAAATCACTAGAAATAGTTGCTCTCTGGGTTGTTATGGCATCAATTCTGTAAGCAGGTTCATTTCTTTTAATTTAATTTTGCTTTATAGTGATTATTTTTTAAAATTTAATTTACTCTTATACCTATATAAAATGTTACAAAGAACCAGACTCACAATTCTAAAAAGTAAGGTCTATTTAGAGAAATCTAACTTCTATCCCTGTCCCCTCTGGTATGTTCCCTCCCTTCCCTATAGATAACCATTTCAAAAGTAATTAAATAATAAATATTTCTTACAGTCTAATATACACATATGAAAGAGAACACATCATAGACATATAGTGCAATGAGTTATCACGAAGTGAAAACATCACAATATCACCACATACTTGCTTAAGAACTAAAACATCACTAGAACACCCAGAAGTTCCTCTCATGTATTCTTGATCACTATTCCTTTCTTCCTCCCCAAAGCAAATACTATCTTTACTTCTAAAATTATTGATTCGTTTGTCTTAATATTTGTCTTTCATATCAGTGGAATCATATGGTATATATTCTTTAGGGTCTAGTTTTTTTCATTCAATATTATGCTTGTGAAATTCATCCACAGTGTTTCATGGAACAGTCATTTATTCATTTTTATCATTGCAATGTTCATAATTTATCCTTAATAATGTTGATTGGGTTGTTTGCAGGTTTTGCCTATTAAAATTTATGCTTCTATGAACATTCTTGTAAATTTATTTTGTTTCTGTTAGGTATACACATAGGAGTGGAATTGCTAAGTGATAAGAATATGTATATATTCAAATTTAGCACATACTGTCAGTTTTCCAAATAAATCATGCCAATTTAAAGTCCCACCAGTAGGTATGAGCATTCTCTTCCTTCGCATCTCATTTAGGAACAAAGTATATCACTCAAATTATTTAGGTATCACAATTAAGTTCCTAGTCATTATTTCTTGTGTTTTGTAATTACATGGGCTGATAATTGCAAATAATAATGATTTAAATTTCCTTTTAGGGAGGGTGTGGAGCAAGATGCAATAGAAAGCTCCACTGATCATCTTCCCACAAAGACACCAATTTAACAACTATCTACACACAAAAAGCAACTTCGTAAGAACCAAAAATGAGGTGAACACTCATAGTACCTGGTTTTTACTTCATATTGCTTCATATTGCACTGAAGAGCCACTGAAGAAGTAGAAAAAAACAGCCTTGAATTGCAAATGCTACTGCTCCCACATCCCTCTGGCTGTGACAGTGTGGTGCAGAGAGAGTTTCTGTGCCCTGGAAAGAGGGAGAGCTAGCAATTGTGAGGTATGGAGCTCAGTGTTGCCCCTGTTGTACAAGAAAGCAAAACTGGACCAAACACAGCTGACACCTGCCCACAGAGGATACATTAAACTAGCCCTAGCCAGAGGAGAATCACTGATCCCAGCAGTTGGAAATTGAGTTCTTGCAAGCCTTGCCACCATGGATTAAAGTGCTCTGGGGCCCCAAGTAAACTTGAAAGGCAGTCTAGGCCACAAGGACTGTAACACCTAGGCAAGTCCTAGGGCTGTAGTGGGCTCAGAGACAGTGGACTGTGGGGAGGCATACAACCAGCCAGTGTGGCTAAGGGGATTCTGGCATTGTCCATTTCCTCCCTTAACCCCAGGCTGCTCAACTCATAGATCCAAAAGGGAGCCCTTCCTTCTGCTGGAGGAGAGGAGACAGAAAAGTGGGGAAGACTTTGTCTTACATCTTAGATACTGGCCCAGCCATGACAGGATAGGGTACTGGTCAGAGTTGTGAGACCCCTTTCTAGGCCTCAGCTTCCAGATATTTCTAGATACACCCTGGAATGGAAGGGAACCTGCTGCCTTGAAGGAAAGTATCCAATCATGGCAGGATTCATCACCTGCTAACCGAAGAGCCCTTGGACCCTGAATAACCAGCAGTGATACCCAGGTACTATACCAAGGGCCTTGGGTGAGACATTGAGACTTGCTGACTTCAGGCGAGACTCTGCACATTCCCAGCTATGGTGGCTACAAGGCAAGACTCCTTCTGCTTGAGAAAAGCAGAGAAAAAAGTAAGAAAGACTTGTTTTGCATTTTTGGTACAAGCTCAGCCAGAGAGGGATACAGTACTAGGCAGACTCTTGGGTTTGCCGATTCCGATACTTGGCTCTTAAACAGCATTTCTGGACCTGCCCTGGGCCAGAGGGGAGCCAACTCCCTTGAAAGGTGAGATCCAGGCCAGGCTGCATTCACCACAAGCTGACTAAAGAGTTTTTGGGCCTTAAAGGGAGTATCCATGGTAATCTGGCGGTATACCCTGTAGGCCTGAAGTGATGGTGGCCACAGGGTGAAGTGCTGCCTTTGGAAAGGGGAGAGAAGAGTGGGAAGGAATGCATCTTATGGTTTGATTACAAGCTCAGACACAGTTCAATAGAACACCAGGTGAACTTCTAAGGTTTTTGATTCTAGTCCTGAGCTCCCAGACAGCACCTCTGGACCCACCCAGGGCCTGAAGGAACTCACCTCCCTGAGGGAAAAGACATAGGCCTGGCTGTCTTTGCCACCTGCTGATTGTAAAGCCCAAGGGCTTTGAGCAAACATAGGTGGTAGCTAGACAGTGGTTATTGCAGGACTTGGGCAAGACCCAAGTGGTGTGCTGGCTTCAAGTCCGACCCAGTAATGTTCTAGGGGTGGTGGCAACAGGAGTACTTGCTGCATCCCACCCCCAGCTCCAGGTGGCTCAGAGCAGAGAGAGATTCTGTTTGTTTCAAACAAAGTAAGGAAAGAGAACAAGAGTCTCTGCCTTGCAATCCAGAGAATTTTCCATATCTTGTCTAAGTCCATCAAGGCGGTACTTCTTTGAGTCTGCAAGAACCACAGTGCCACTGAACTTGGATTCCCCCCAAAGCAGATATAGATTAGAACACAACACCCAAGTCCTTTCAAATATCTGGAAAGCCGTCTTAAGAAGCCCAGACTGCAATGACTACAATAAATACCTAACTCCTCAATGTCTAACACTGAAGAACATTTACTAGCATCAACACCCTCCAGGAAAACATGACCTCACCAAATGAACTAAATAAGGCACCAAGGACCAATGTGGGAGAAACAGAGATATGTCACCTTTCAGACAGAATTCACAATACCTGTTTTGAGGAAACTCAATGAAATCCAAGATAACACAGAGAAACAATTAAGAATTCTATCAGATAAATTGAACAAAGAGATTAAAATTCTTAAAAAGAATCAAACAAAAATTAGAGAGTTGAAAAATGTAAGTGACATACTGAACAATGCATTAGGGTCTTTTAATAGCAGAATTGATCAGGCAGAAGAAAGAATTAGGGAGCTTGAAGATAGGCTATTTGAAAGTGCACAGAGGAGACAAAAGAAAAAAATAATAAAAAACAATGAAGCATGCCACAGGATCTAGAGAATAGCCTTGAATGGGTAAATCTAAGAGTTATTGACCTTAAATATGAGATAGAGAAAAAGATAAGGGTAGAAAGTTTATTTAAAAGGATACTAACAGACAGCTTCCCAAACTTAGAGAAAGATATCAATATCCAAGTATAAGAAAGCTGTAGAACACCAAACATATTTAACCTAAATAAGACTACCTCAATACATTAAATAATCAAACTCCCTAAAATCAAAATCCTAAAAGCAACAAGAGAAAAGAAACAAATAGCATACAATGGAGTTCCAATATGTCTGGCAGCAGAGTTTTCAGTGGAAATCTTACAGGCCAGGAGAGAGTGGCATGTCAAATTTAAAGTGCTGAAGGAAATAAACTTTTACCCTAGAATTGTATATCCAGCAAAATTATCATTCAGAAATGAAGGAGAAATAAAGACTTTCCCAGACAAACAAAAGATGACAAATTTCATTAATACCAGATCTGTCGTACAAGAAATGCTAAAGAGAGTACATCAACCAGAAAGAAAAAGAACATTAATGAGCAGTAAGAAATCATCTGAATGTACAAAACCGACTAGTAATAGAAAGTACAGAGAAAACACAGAATATTATAACATTGTAACTGTGGTGTGTAAATTACTCTTATCTTAAATAGAAGACTAAATGATGAAGCAATCAAAGATAATAACTACAACAACTTGTCAAGACATAGACAGTACAGTAAGATGTAAGTAGTAACAACAAAAAGTTAAAAAAGCAGGGATTGAAGTTAAGGTGTAGTCTTTATTGGCTTTCTTTTTGCTTGTTTGCTTATGCAAGAAGTATTAAGTTGTTATAAGCTTAAAATAATGGATTGTAAGATAATATTTATAAGCCTCATGGTAACCTCAAACCAAAAAAAATACAACAGCTACACAAAAAATAAAAAGGAAGAAACTAAACCACATCATCAGAGAAAATCACCTTCATTAAAAGGAAGACAGGAAGGAAAGAAAGAAGGAAGATAAGACCACAAAACAACCCGAAAAGAAATAATAAAATGGCAGAGTAAGTTCTTACTTATCAAGAATAACATCAATGTAAAACGGACTAAACTGTTC
This sequence comes from Papio anubis, assembly GCF_008728515.1. Taxonomy (NCBI): domain Eukaryota; kingdom Metazoa; phylum Chordata; class Mammalia; order Primates; family Cercopithecidae; genus Papio; species Papio anubis. Next base: position 25,141,660 of record NC_044996.1, read on the forward strand.
AACCAAAAGACATAGAGTGGCTGAATAGATTTAAAAAACCCATTGCCTTGTTGCTTACCAGAAACACACTTCACCTATAAAGACACACAGACTGAAAATAAAGAGATGGGAAAAGATATTCCATACTAATGGAAACAAACAAACAAACAAACAAACAAAAGCAAGAGTAGTTATACCTACATCAGAAAAAAATAGACTTCAAGACAAACTATACGAAGAGACCAAAAGGTCACTTTATAATGATAAAGGGGTCAATTCAGCAAGAGGATAGAACAATTTTAAATTTATATTCACTCATCACTGGAGCACCTAGATATATAAAGCAAATATGATTAGAGTTATAGAGAGAAATAGGCCCCAATACAATAAAAGCTAGACACTTTAACACCCCACTTTCAGAATTGGACAGATCTTCCAGACAGAAAATCGACAAAGAAACATCAGACTAAATCTGTACTATAAACCAAATCGATCCAATAGATATTTACAGAACATTTCATCCAATGGCTACAGAATACACATTCTTTTCCTCAGCACATGGATCATTCTCAAGGACAGACCATATGTTGATCACAAAACAACTCTTAAAATATTCAAAAAAAGTGAAAAAAATATCAAGCATCCTTTCTGACCACAATGGAATAAAATTAAAAATCAATACCAAGATAATTTTTGGAAACTATAAAAATACATGGAAATTAAGCAATATGCTTCTGAATGACCAGTGGGTCAATGAAGAAATTACTAAGGAAATTGAACCATTTCTTAAAACAAATGATAATGGAAACACAACATACCAAAACCCATTGCATTCAACAAAAGCGGTACTAAAAGGGAAGTTTATAGATATAAGTGTCGTCTTTTTCAAAAAAGACGAAAAACTCCAAGTAAGCAACCTAACAATGCATCTTAAAGAAATAGCAAAGCAAGAGCAAACTAAGCCCATAATAGTAGGAGAAAAGAAATAATAAAGATAAGAGCAGAAATGAATGCAACTGAATGACGAAAACAATACAAAAGATCAATGAAACAAAAAGTTGTTTTTTAAAAGTTAAACAAAATAGACACATTTTAGCCAGAATAACTAAGAAAAATAGAAGATCCAAATAAATAAAATCAGAGATTTAAAAAGAGACTTTACAGTCTAAAGAAATCCCAAAATTTGTTATACTACTGCTAGAACCATTTACACTATTTGATCTCCAGCTATACGTTTATCTTCAAAACATATCAATACATTTTTAAATTTGGATTTACTATCCCAAGTAATTCTGAAGGCTTGATATGTGTGAAGTATAGAGTGGGTTTTGGAAATTTGTTTTAGAATAGGGCTATGTCTCTTTTTCCTGTGCTTTAGGAAGCATTCTGGAAGACGAGTAGGGATTGAAAGGCCAAATGTGTCTGAACATCTAGGCAACCTGGGTCTCCAGCTCAGGAGAAAGATATCAAGACCTGGATCCCAGTAATGGATACATGAGACAAAGATTAGGGGTATTACTAAGCCAGTGGACCTCGAATGTTAGGGTGCATCAGAATCCCCTGGAGGGCTTGTTGAAACACAGATTGCCAGGTTCTAGCCCCAGAATTTCTGGCTGACTAAGGAGTTGTTGGCGGTGGAAGTTTTCTGAGTTACCGGTGGTGAATTCATATGAGTCTGCAGCAACCTCAGTTCTTGCCTCCTAAGAAGAAACTATTCAACTAAAGAGACCCAGGGCAAGCTTTAGAGCCAGAGTGAAAGTTCATTAAAAAGCTTCAGAGCAGGAATGAAAAGAAAGTAAAGTACACTTAGAAGAGGGCCAAGCAGGCATCTTGGAGGACAAGTGCCCTGTTTGACCTTGGACTTAGGGTTTTATATGCAGGCATACTTCCTATGTCTTGTGTCCCTATTCCCTTCATTCTTCCCTTGGGGTGAGCTGTCTGCATGTGCGATGGCCTGCTAGCACTTGGGAGGCGAGTATGCGCACCTACTCTAGTATGTTTACTAGAGTTTTAGGCATGATCACCTGAGGAATTCTTCCCTTTTCCAGTGGAATGCCCCCAGAAGGTCATATACCAGCTAAACTCTGCCAGTTTGCCTCTTAATGTGCATGCTTGAGCCCACTTGCCCAGCTTCTGACATTTTATTGAGAAGCTGCTGATCACCAGTTTCAGGTGTTTCTATCTATTGGGAAACTACCTTTCCCTGGTGCTGGATGCGACCAATTATTATTTTAGAGAGGCAGTGTGACAATTGCCTGACCATCGCCTGATGGTCTCCACGTTCTCCGTGGGGTTGGGGGAGCCCTCTCTTGCTCCACTCATGCCTGGCTAGCTACCTACTGTAACAGAATGGGCTCTAAAATTTTTCATTTCTAACAAGTTCAAGTGATATAGATGCTGCTTGTTGGGAACAACACTTTGAAGGCCTTGTACTAGATTACTATGTCCATCACTGGCTCTAGCCAAAATTGAACAGTAAGAGAATTTTTCTTCGGAACCCTTCCTTTAGGAACTCACTTCAAGGACACTGAATCATATCTATATGTACACATACATATGTACACACACATATGTATACTCCACTAATTTGGCTGTTTGTACCTTAAAGTCAATGATTGAGCCTTATTTGTTTTTGATTTTCAGACCCCTAGATAAACAAAGATTTGATAAATTATGCTGTTAATTTTTTTTCAAAGTGATTCATCCAAATAATTCTTAGAGTTTAGTGCTAGGACAGTTAGTTTTCCTGATTCTCCTTGTTATTAGATAATAAATATTGCATAATTCATTCCATATTTCTTTTGCATTTGGCTGCCAGATGCTCAGAATTGTGTGCAGCTACTTTACCTATTACTAGCATGTATTTTCTTCTTCAAATAGCTCTATCTTCTCTTTCTTTGCTACAAAACATCGGTTCCATTACTCTGATTTTCAACAGTTCGTGTTCGTTCTATCTATATATCATTTTAATTATAATAGGTCTCAATATTTTACCAAACATAACAATAAATCAGTAGAAAAAAAATAATTCACTAGTATCTATAATGGGGGAAAGAGCAGTGATGAATATTTTGGCAAAGTGTCCTTCTGTATACCTGTATGCAGGTACCAATTCCACAATTCATATTCCACCTTCACTGGGGAAGAATAAATGTCATCTTAGCACTGTCCATCTGCTAGAGTGGGTTTAATGTGTCTGCTTGTACAGTAAATGGTACTTATTATATATGACTTCTTCAGCCCTTTGCTTAGGGAGGAAAAAGAGCATGAAATAGCTTTCCTGATTGTGAATGCTTAAAAATTCTTAGATCATAACTGGACCTGATTATTCTAGATACATACTATCTTTTTTCTACATATGCACCTTAGGTGTAAGAGTCCAGGCTGAGGGAGGCTAAGAAGAACAAACATTCAGAAAATATGATATCCTATTTTCCATGGAAGAGCTGTACATAATCAAGGACAATAAAAAAAAAACTGCATTACTCAAAGAGGGCTTTCCATAATACCCTGTAAAGCATTGGATGCTCTTTAAAATTGACTTATTGATGTCAAGAGAGGGAGCATAATGAACACTGCACAGACGTGATCAAGAAATGTGGTGTATGTAAAAATAAAATCTAATTGTTACTTGCTGAACCCATCAAACAAGATACGTTGTCCCACTAGGCAGCCTTATGGAAACAGCATTGCAATAAGCCACCCTATGCTGCTTATAACAGAAGCTGAAATGAGGCTCTCAGCATCCAGCACATGACATACAGTCTCTATATGTTCACTCAAATTTCCTATACCTTTATCATCATTATCTATGTCTGCACACTGAGAGTTGGTGCTCAGGTAATGACCATTCAAGGTTCTCAATAAACGAAGGTTCATGAAGTTAGTTAGACTTGGCAAAGTATCCTAGTTTATGTGATACTCTTCCAACTCAACATTTATTAAGCACCTATTGTGTATAAAGTATAACACTGGCACCTCAAGGTATACAACCTCTGTTGAAAGGAATAGGTCTGATGTAAACATAACTACAGCTGATATCAGAATATGACAAAGGCATTAAGAGGAATAGAAAATGTTACCGGATTTCAGAGGACAACAAGGTCAGAACTGATTGAGGTAATCAGAAAAGGCTTTAAGAGGGAAGAACAGACATGGCTTTAAATAAGCATAAAACGGGGTTTGATAGAGTAGAGAGGGGTGGTGGTAGTGGACTTATTAATAAAAAAGTAAAAAACTAAGTAGGACTTCAGGTCTTTCACTAAAAGGATGTTTTTGAAATTTTGATTTTATAGATTATGTACTTTCTTTTTCTTATGAAATTCACTTTGTTTAATACATATTATTTAATGTAGTGTTTCAAAAATGTGGTATGTGTAGTGTCACCTCAAGTATGTAGATGATATTTATATGCAGTACGCAGACCAATAGGCCAATATTTTATATTTTTAGGATTCATGTGTTTAGTTTGATACAAAGTTGAAAAGCATTGCAACCCATATGTCAACCCATGATTTAATGGATATTATGGCTTAGGAAGTATAAAAAGTAACCAAGTGGCTTGATTTAAAGAAAATATTGATTAAATAATAATACAGTTCTAGGGAACTCCTTTTCCTAATCACAAGTGTATGTTTAAATATATGAAAATATTGGGGAAACCTATGAAGTCTATGATCACAAAAACTAATGCAAAATTAAGCTGTAAATAAAAGATATTATTTCTGCTCATAAAATGCTCATAAGATTTTTTTTTTTTTTTTTTTTTTTTGAAGGGGGTCTCTCTCTGTCCCCCCGGCTGGAGTGCAGTGGCGCGATCTCGGCTCACTGCAAGCTCCGCCTCCCGGGTTCACGCCATTCTCCTGCCTCAGCCTCCCGAGTAGCTGGGACTACAGGCGCCCACAACCGCGCCCGGCTAATTTTTTGTATTTTTAGTAGAGACGGGGTTTCACCGTGGTCTCGATCTCCTGACCTTGTGATCCGCCCGCCTCGGCCTCCCAAAGTGCTGGGATTAAAGGCGTGAGCCACCGCGCCCGGCCCAAGATTTTGTTTTAAAGAATTGTGTGGTATGGGAAATGTAGTGATGAAAAAAAATACAATTTTTAGTCACATTGTACCTAAACTCCCCTAGTGCCAGACTCATTATTTGGAAGGAACAATGCTACCTGATAATGAACTATTTTCTATTCAAGGCAGCAAGTCAAATATTCGTTTCTCATTAATAATTCAATGTGACAAATTTATTACCTTGAAGGTGCTGCAAGTCAATTAGACAATGGGAAATTGTGTCTTCCTTTCAACCCACTTAGTTGGCTTCCAAGTGTGACATTTATCAAAACCTTGACTTTTAGTGTAAACTTTATTATATGAGTTGGGGTTTGAGTTGACACTGGACATGCTTAACCAACCCTCAGTGTGTGGGGCTCTAGAGCCTTCAGAGATGTCTAGCTAATCGTTGCTGATATTTTGCCATAGAATATCAGAGCCTGGTTATACAGTGTCATTGTTTCTAATGCTGGGCATGGAGAAACTATCCTTAAGATCTTTTTGAATTGTATACATTTTTTAGTATTTGCATATTTTTTATCTTTGATGAATCTCATGATCTTCAAAATGGTGGGACTGGACTAGTATGTGTTTGCCAAAGTGTGATCTGTGTGCCACTAGTAGCACATTAAATTCTTTTAGGTGACACACAGATGAACATATTTATTTCTATATTTATAGATTTATTTTAATGTATATTATAATAATATAGATAGCACAAATATCCATCATTTTATATATATTATGGCATATAACTAGGCTAAAGTCAATATTTAAATAAAAGTTAAAAGTTAATTTAAATAAAATATTGAATAAATAGTAGTACTGCTAAAATGTAATATAGATTAAAAATCCCTAATCCAAAAACGTAAAATCTGAAATGCTCCAAAATCTGAAACTTGTTGAGTGCTGGCATGATGCCACAAGTGTAAAATTCCACATCTGATCTCATGTACACAAACTATGTTTCATGCATGAAATTTTTAAAAATATTGTATAAAATTACTTTCAGGCTTTGTATATAAGGCATATAGGAAACATAAATAAATTTTGTGTTTAGATTTGGGTTTTATTCCCAAGATATCACCCTTAAATATTCCAAAACCTGAAAAAAATAAAAAATCTGAGACCCAAGCATTCTGGATAAGGGATACTCAATCTGCACATGGAAACTTACAGTACTGGCAATACTGTAAGTTCCCAAGCATTCTGGATAAGGGATACTCAATCTGCACGTGGAAACTTACAGTACTGGTAATAGGGTTTGGCTGTGTCCTCACCCAAATCTCATCTTGAATTGTAGTTCGCATAATCCCCATGTGTTGTGGGAGAGACTAGGTGGAAATAATTGATTCATGGGGGCAGTTTCCCCCATCCTGCTCTTGTGATAGTGAGTGAGTTCTCACGAGATCTGATGATTGTATAAGGGGCTTCCCCCTTCGCTGCACACTCATTCTTCTCCTTCCTGCCACCAAGTGAAGAAGGATGTGTTTGCTTCTCCTTCCACCACAATTGTGAGTTTCCTGAGGCCTCCCCAGCCATGTTGAACTGTGAGTCAATTAAACCTCTTTCCTTTATAAATTACCCAGTCTTTGTTACGTCTTTACCAGTGTGAGAATGGACTAATACAATTGGCAATTCATGAATATGGAAAAAATTGTGGAGGTGGAGATGGATGCCTAACTTTGGGGAAACACTGCAATCTGTGAGCAGGATTTGCTTTATAAATTAGGTAGAATTCATGTGTAATGTGAAGGGCATCAGAAGTTCTCTTCAATCTAAAGGGTGTTCCCTGATCAGCCTTCCTGAGACTGGCATTATCAGTATATTGCCATAAGGCCCTTCTCAAAGAAATATGCATTTAAACTGCGTGAAAACATTATGGTATATGATAATCTACCAATACATCATTAAGGGTTGGTTTAATCTGATCATCAAATCCATTGTTTCCTATGTACTGCAACAAAGAGTAGAATCCTGAGCAACAGTGACATGGGATCAGCAAGGTCTTAATGTTAGGGCAGGGATGGAAAAGTCTGGTCCATGGATTTCTACCTCTGTGTTCGGTTAGGGTGCCTCAAAAAGAGACTGCTTTCAGGACCCCATGCTATCGCTTTGGTTATTACACTCACCCAGATAGGTACTCCTTTAAGAAATTATACTATACTAATCCAACCAGAGGGGATGCATAAATTAGGGATAGATTATTCCCATGATAAAATGATGATCTGGTTTACCAAAGGATTCAGTGCTGGGCTATTTTAAGTGTAGAGCTTCCTTAACATACTTAAGTGTTTGTTGTAAGACCATAAATACTTGAGAAAATGACCAAAGGAGACACCAAACTTTAGAACAAAAATGTTAGGATTGGCCAGGCATGGTGTCTCACACCTGTAATACCAACACTTTGGGAGGCAGAGGCAGGCAGACCACCTGAGGTCAGAAGTTCAAGACCAGCCTGGCAAATATGGTGAAACCCTGTCTCTACTAAAAATACAAAAATTAGCCAGGTGTGGTGGGGTGTGCCTGTAATCCCAGCTACTCAGGAGGCTGAGACAGAAGAATCGCTTGAACCCAGGAGGCGGAGGTTACAGTGAGCCAAGATCATGCCACTGCACTCTAGCGTGGGCAACAAAGAGCGAAACTCCATCTAAAAAAAAAGGATCAAATGTCCACAGAAGTTCCCTCCAAAATGAAGATAAAATGTCTTGAAGAGTTAAGTGAAGAAAGTAGAGTTTGGTTTTCAGTTCAGTTTACTTGCAACATATTAAAAAATTCATTTTGTTAAATGAAACTCATGCTTTTGGTATTTTATTAATATTTTATTATATCACATTTTTTCCCTTAGTTTTCCCAGTGCTTCCTAGGCAACAAAATGACCTTTAAATTATTTCTTCCAGTCCTTTGCATATCAGGAAATGCTTTACTTCTGTGGTTCCATTTGTGCCTTTGCAGAGTGTTTTGGCCATGGAGATTAATAATACTCTCTATTGTAGTATATACTTGGTTCTATTCTGGATCTGCTGATAGTCTTGATCTTTTCAAAATATTCTTATATATTGATTCTTTAATACTAGAGTTCTTTCTCAAACCTGTGAAAGAAATGAGAATACCATGTCAATATAGGATATATTTAAGTAGTGAGAGTTCCATTAGGGTGGAATCCAATGACCAATAGCAACCCAGAAGGCCCCTTGGCCCTCTGTTGGTGCAATGGTTCACTTTACTGAATAGGTTTTTATTTGTCAGCAAGGCTCAAACCCCTTTTTCCCCCCAATTTGACAGCTGTTAGGCATATGAATGTGAGGTGGGTGTTGGAGTAGAGTATATATAATTAAGTTGAGAATTGAGAGTGGGAGGTAATCAAGAGATATGAGCAGAAGGGAGATGTGCCTAATAAGGCAAAGAGGAATATTTGGATATCTGGAAACATTTATTGAAAGCCCTGGAGCCAGGAGAAACTATTTTCTCAATGACAATTTCTTTGAAATATGTAAAGATTATTAGCCACTTTTCTCTGTCTCTCCCAGATCTCCCTAGTTGGGTCTATGGTTTTATCATGATTGTTATAGTCCTGAGTAAATTCTATCAAAGTCAAGGTATTTGTTAATGGTGTCCTCCTGCACCTCCTGAACACACCTAAAAAGTTTTGTGAAGCTTGGAATTAGGTTAGTCATCATTCACAAAATTCTGGTTATACTGTCTAATACTACTATCTAGTTCTCACTTCCCCTAGAATTAGAATTACAACCTGAATCCTGGCTCAAGAGATGTTTTCATTGAATGTCAAGACCATTATCCTGTGATTGCTTTGTTGTCTGTCATAAAGGTATGCTCTCTGAACCCAGAATCTAAAGTTAGGCTCTATGTTGGGTCAGAATCCTTGAGGATTGTGTCTGCTTGGTATCAGTTTATTCCTGCTTCAAAGGACCTGGTGTAGTTTCTATCTAGTGTTGTCCACCTGAGCTATAACAAAAATAAGTGCAGGCAGGGGCTGTAAAATCATCCTGTTTCAGAAAGAGAAACCTTATTTGGAATCAAGTTCATTTTATCTTTGCTTATTTAATTTTGTGTGTGTGTGTGTATCTATCTATCTATCTATCTATCTATCTATCTATCTATCTATCTATTTATCTAGATATTTGGTCCACAGTTTGCTGCATTCAACTCAACTCCCAAAAATGTATATCTCAATCTGTTCTTAAAGCAGGAGACAGGGACAGAAAAAAGTGAGAAGACAGTGTGTATTAACAGAAAGCACATCCTGATTTCTACTTTGTCTTCAGTATACTTTCTGCCAAACTAGAAGTAGAAGGGAACTTCCTCAACCTGATAAAGATCATCTTTGAAAAATCCACAACTAACATTTAATATTATGCTTAATGGTGAAAATAGGATGCTTTACCCTTAAGATCAGGAATAAGACAAGGTAGTCCAATGTCAAACTTTCTATTTGACACTGTATTGGTGGCTCTAGCCAGTGTAATTAGGCAAGGCAAAGAAATAAATAGCATACAGATTGGAAGGAAGGAGTAAAACTATCTCGCCTTGCAGATGATGTAATTTTCTGAATAGAAAATTCTGAGGCATCCACAAAGTCTGTTGGAAATATTAAACAAGTTCAGCAAGGTTGCAGGATACAAGGTTAATATAAAAAAATAATTATATTTCTAAGCACCAACAGTAAATAATACAAAAATGAAATTAAGAAAACAGTTCAATTTACAATAGAATGAAAGAGAATAAAACACTTACAAATAAATCTAACAAAAGAAGTGAAAAATTTGCACACTAAAAACTACAAACCGTCATTAAAAGAAATTAAAGTAGACCTAAATAAATGGATAAACATCCTATGTTCATGGATCAGAAGACTTAATATTGTTAAAATGGCAATACCCTCCAAACTGATTGATAGATACAATGTGATCCCTAAAAAATCCCAGATGGCTTCTTTGCAGTAGTTGACAAGCTGATCATTAACTTCATATAAAAATTCAAGAGACCCACAATAGCAAACATAACCTTGAAGAAGAACAAAGTTGAAGGATTCACATTTTCTGATATCAAAACTAAGCACAAGGCTATAGTAATCAAGACAGTGTCATATTGGCAAAGGGATAGACATATGGGTTAGTGGAATAGAATTGAGAGTCCAGAAATAAACCCACACATTTATGGTCAATTGATATTCAACAAGGATGCCAAGAGAATTTAATAGGGAAAATAACATTATTTTTAAAATTCAAGAGACCCACAATAGCAAAAATAACCTTGAAAAAGAAGAAAGTTGAAGGACTCACATTTTCTGATATCAAAACTCAGCACAAGGCTGTAGTAATCAAGACAGTGTGATATTGGCAAAGGGATAGACATATGGGTTAGTGGAATAGAATTGAGAGTCCAGAAATAAACCCACACATTTATGGTCAATTGATATTCAACAAGGGTGCCAAGAGAATTTAATAGGGAAAATAACATTATTTTTAAAAATGGTGCTGACACAACTGGATATCCTCATGCAAAAGAGTGAAGTTGTTTCCCTCCCAAACACCATATGCAAATATTAACTCAAAATGAATTAAATACCTAAACTTAACACTTAAAACTATAAGTATTTATGAGAAAACATAAGGGCAAATCTTCATGACCTTGGGTTAGGCAGTGGTTTTTTAGATATGACAACAAAAGCAAAGGCAACCGAGAGAGAGAGAGAGAAAGAGAAGGAGAGAGAGAGAAATTGTACTTCATTGAAATTTAAAAAAAAATTTTTGTGCGTCAAGAGCACCATCAAGAAAGTGAAAGAACAACCCATGGAATGGAAGAAGATATTTGCAAATCATATATCCGATAAGGGATTTGTATACTGAATACATAAGTACTCTTACTGTTCAACAATAAAAAAATGAATAATCCAGTTTAAAAATTGGCAATGAATTTGAATAAACATTTCCCCAAAGAAGATATATAAATGTCTAAGAAGCACATGAAAAGATGCTCAACATCATTAGCAGTCAAAGTAATGCAATGTAAGACCACAATGAGAAATTGCTTCATGTCCACTAGGTGGCTACAGTAGAAGAGGCAGATACTAACAAGTGTTGGCGAGGATTTGAAGACATTGGAATTCTCAATCATTCCAGGGTAGGAATGTGAAATGGTGCAGCTGTTTTGGAAAACAGCTTGAAAGTTCCTCAAAAAGTTAAACGTAGCGTTACCCTATGACCCAGAAATTCCACTCCTAGGTGTATGCCCAAGATAAATGCAAGTCCATGTCCACACAAAAACATGTACATGAATGTTCGTAGCAGCATTAGTCATAATAGCCACAAAACTGGAAACAATTCAAACGTCCAACAATGAATGGATAGATAAAATGTGCTATATGTATACAGTGGAATATTGTTTGGCCGTAGAAAAACATGATGAATGTTAAAACATGGATGAACCTTGAAAACTTATGCAAAATGAAAGAAGCTAAACACAAAAGGCTACATATTGTATGATTATATGTATATAAAATGTGCAGAGCATAAATTTACAGAAAGAGAGATTATTGTTTTCTAGGGTCTGGGAGGAGTAAAGAGGTGGGGAGTAACTGCTAATGAGTATGGAATTCTTTTGTAGGGGGTAATAAAAATGTTCTGGAATTAGACAGCAGTAATGCTTTCACAATCTTGTGCAAAAACACTAACGCATACACTTAAAATGGTGAATCTGGCCAAGTGTGGTGGCTCACGCCTGTAATCCCAGCACTTTGGGAGGCTGAGGTGGGCGGATCACTTGAACCCAGGAGTTTGAGATCAGCCCGGCCAACATGGCAAAACCCTGTCTCTACTAAAAATACAAAAAATTAGCCAGGCGTTGTGGTGGGATCCTGTAATCCCAGATACTCAGGATGCTGAGGCAGGGGTATCACTTGAACCCTGGAGATGGAGTTTGCAGTGAGCTGAGATCATGCCACTGCACTCCAACCTGGGAGACAGAGACTCTGTCTCAAAAAAAAAAAAAAAAAAAAAGATTAAAAGGTGAATTTTATGGTAGTGAATTATATCTCAATAAAAGTGATTTAAAAGTATATCGCCTTATCTGTGAGATCTTAGGCAAGTCACTCAAGCTTTCTTTATCTTGGTTTCTTCTTTTGTTAAATAAAGGAGAAAACAATTCCTGCCCTTTCTACCATGCAAGGGTAGGATGAAGATCAACTGTGATAAAATTTGTAAAGCATAAAAGGCTTTACAAATTCAAAGGCTTGTTTATTGTATGTTTCTAATTTGTCTCCATTGCTTGTGGGTGGGTACGTGTCTGTCACCTGCCACTACTAAATCTGGAAGATCTGTGTGTAGTTAGGTTTGGGATTATGAGGCTTAAAAAGCCAACCATTTCATTTTCTTATTATGCCTTGTTCCCTCACCCCTCCACCCCCAAGTTTTTACACATACACATTTCCAGCTCAGTAATAAGGAAAGTCCTGTTTTCTTCCTTCCCAAAGGGGAAATGCAAGAAATTGCATTAAAATGCATGGCAAGCTTTTAAGAAACTTGATTTTAGGATGGAAAAAATAAATGCAGCCCACAGTTGAAAGCACAACAGGGGGGCCAGCAAAGTGGCTACGTGACTAATCTCCCTTTTTGTGTTAGAGCCTCACTTTTTCATACTGTTCAAGTGGTTTTAGATCAAATAATGGGCAATAAACCCTTCCAAATTGTTGTATTGTTAATTCTGCCTTTCTGATCGAAGCCAGTAGGCTGGGATGTGGGTGGAACCTGGCACTCCTAACAGAAGCACAGTCAAATGTAGTTGAAAGATGTGTCTATAAGCACATATAGACACATGCAAACTTGTGCACATGTGTCTTCCTTTATTTTATTTGATTGTGCCATTTGTGTATAACTCCTCAGGGTATAAATCAGTTTAACATTAATTAAAATGTATGAAGCCTCATAAAATGGTATTAAAATGCCAGGCTTCAGTTGCCACCCCTTTAGAAAAGGTCTATAAAAACGATAAATCTTGCCCTGCTCATCTTTTTCACCCTGTCTTTTTTATATTCATTCATACATACACAGATCTCACAAACCCCTTTTCTGCTGCACTTTGCTTGAGTCTCTACAATAGCTCCCTGTTGCCCTCTGGGTCACTCTGAGTGCTTCAGACTGGTTTTTATAGCCTGCAATAAACTGATCCTACCTTGGCTTCCCAAGCCTGCCTCCTTTTGCTCCCCAGCAAAGATCCTCCACTTCGGGTCTGCATCCTCACTGCTTCCTGCCCACTCTATGCTTATTCTTCCCTTCCTACTCCTCATGGCTTATCTGTAGCTTTCCAATTTTTTTCTAAATTTTTCTTCTTTTGCCTTTATGAAGGCCCTTGGTAATACTTTAGCTCATAATAATCTCTGTTTTCACTGAGCTCTGATAGCACCTAAAGTCTCTGACAAATCTTCTTAACTACGGTGTTGCAATACTAGTTATGAAATGTGTTTTAATTTGGTACAGATAATTATATATATTATTTAAGTGGCTATCACATGTATATATATACACACGGGTATATATGTGTGTGTATGTATATCGCATATATACACATGTATATATATACACACGTATATACACTCATATACACACACATAAAGTGCTGGAATACACACGTGTGTGTGTATATATATATGTGTGATAGCCACTTAAATTATATATATTCAAGTTGATTAGTCCTATAATAGACAAGTCTTTCAATCACCCATATTCAGATAGGTGTGATATCTTGGGTAGGGGAGAAAGGCTGAGATTATTAGAATTCTGGATACTATTGTAGGATTATCTTAAGCATGTGAAGATTCATTCATACATTTATTCAATAAATATTTACTGAGTACCTACACTGTTTCAAGTATAGGAAACATTATTCATTATATGTGTTGTAGTGGGGAACAAGGTTGAGAACTGCCGTCTTATACCACACAATTTAGCCCCGACTATATATTGTCGGATATTTCTCCCTAATTTTTCCTTGGGGTTAAGTTTTGTTTCACCAGCCCCAGCTGAGGAATTTTGAAGTCAGTGAAGACTATTTTAACCCTCTGTAGCAACTAGTACAACAATGGCACATTGTGGATGCTTAATAAGAATCAGTGATTGATTAAAATATTGTTCATGAGAAACAAAGATTTTGGGAAAATTGAAGCACACATGAGAAGTCAGAAAAGCTCATATTCATATCTGTCCGCTTAAAATTATATGCTATTAAGTTGTCATCATCTCAGGCTTTGTTTATTTCATTTTTTCATCCTCTACCTGAAATTACACTAATTAATGAATGGATTGTAAGTCTGGATGTTCTAGGGTGTTTGATTATTTACTTTTTTATGCATCTAAAATTTGATAGCTTAAGAATTTAAAATATATATTTAGAAAATAGAATGAATGTAGGCAGGAAAGGGATTTTAAAATAACGTGTATAATTTGCTAGTAATTGGAATTGGATTACAAAATAGAATCAGAGAGTTTCAGAGCTAGAAGGGACTTTAACAAAAATCTAGTCCAAACCACTTATTTTACAGATGAGGAAATTGAGGTCCAGTCAGGGTAAGGACTTTGTCAAGGTCACACAATCTGAGAAAACAAATGAATGTTCTCAGTTATCTGGATGCACATGTACTGCTCCAGTACCCTGGTTTTATTTGTTAAGAATGGCAGAAGCATAGAAAGGTAAAATGAATATATGTCTATTACCTGGGAAATAGCCTGCAAAATGACAAAGCTGACACACTCATTGACATAGTAAATTGTAAGTGGCTTAAAGAAATTTGTTAACAATTTTTCCAGCCAAATGGTGCAAAATGAGGAAAGACAATAAATAATCCTGAAATGATCAATGTCGTGATGGTCTCCTGAAAAGGACAAGGACTAACTAATCCCATGCTCCTCACTTAATTACACTTAATCATAATTGTTTCCTAAACTTCCAGCATGATTTCAGAATACACGAACAAGGAAGTGTTTAAAATAAGAAAGTATGCCATTCTAGGCCAGGCATGGTGGCTCACACCTGTAATCCCAGCACTTTGGGAGGCCCAGGCGGGCAGATTACTTGGATCCAGGAGTTTTAAGACCAGACTGGCCAACATGGTAAAACCCCATCTCTACTAAAAATAAAAAAAAGTAGCCAGGCATGGTGGTGGGGGGCTGTAATCCTAGCTACTTGGGAGGCTGAGGCAGGAAGGATTGCTTGAATCCAGGAGGTGGAGGTTGCAGTGATTGCAGTGAGTCAAGATTCTGCCACTGCGCTCCGGCCTGGGCGACAGAGCAAGACTCTGTAAGTATGCCATTCTTATGGTTTTCAGCATAGTTCTATTTCAGCTCTTTTTTTTTTTTTTACATCATCCCTTCAAACTTCAGCACAAAAGTATTCTTGTCGTCATTATCTGGTTGATAATTATTTATCTTTTTACTTATAGCCTATCTTCCACATATATATTGTACTGTACAATTTCGCTACAACAATGTTTACTAAAGAGTAGCTTTTAGTGTTAAGTGAACTAGAATTGTTCCTTATTTTAATTTTTTTTTTTTTTTTTTTTTTTTTGAGACAGAGTCTCTCTCTGTCACCCAGGCCGGAGTGTAGTGGCATGATCTCGGCTCACTGCAACCTCTGCCTCCCAGGTTCAAGCAATTCTCCTGCCTCAGTCTCCCGAGTAGCTGGGACTACAGGTGTACATCACCACGGCAGGTTAATTTTTGTATTTTTAGTAGAGACGGGGTTTCACCATGTTGGCCATGCTGATCTCAA
This sequence comes from Papio anubis, assembly GCF_008728515.1. Lineage (NCBI taxonomy): Eukaryota > Metazoa > Chordata > Mammalia > Primates > Cercopithecidae > Papio > Papio anubis. The sequence continues at coordinate 25,157,470 of NC_044996.1, forward strand.
ACTCCTGACCTCATGAGCCACCTGCCTCGGCCTCCCAAAGTGCTGGAATTACAGGCGTGAGCCACCGCACCCGGCCTTCCGTATTTTAATATTTTGTGATTACATACATGAATCATATTATTTAGTAGAAAATCTGTTACCAACGGGCTCTCCCTTTGAGGTGCTTATGCTCATCAGAGAAACTTTCAGAGCTGGAATGGACCTTAGAGAATCCCCAGTGCACCATTTCCTTGAGCGTCAGGGTGCGCTCCTTGGAATACTATCTCTGGACTATGACCAGTGAAAAGGAGTTACTTGATCAATTAAGTTTTGGAGACACATAGCATAGTCTATTTCCTTCAGAGAGGTTTCCAATCTAAGTGAGTACACTTTAGGGCTCTGAGAAGCATTGTAATAAGAAACCTGCTTAATTCCATCCAATGTTAACCCTCATCTTTGCATAACACTAATATTCTAGCAAACAAGATTTTTGATGAATACACTTTGGGAGATAAACTGATTTAGGCAATCTCCCTTTTTACTGATTAGAAAACCAAGGATTTGTGAGGGAAAGTGACTTACCCAGGGTTGCTAGCTCCTTTGTAGCAGAGCTGCGATTATATGTCAATTTTTGTTGCTGGGTGCAATACACTTTGGAGGGTATAATTAGTGAAGTGTATGATATTGAGGATAACAGGACAAAGTGTTAGTGCATTTCTATTCTACCCCCTTTACTTCCCTTTTTATTTGCCACAGATTGCTTTCTCATGACATTTTTCTCTAAAGCAGTTACAATGAAATCTATCATATAATGCCTTTTGGTTCTTTAACTTTTCTCATCAATGTTATAGGTAATAAACTCTGATATGCCTCATGGTTATGTAATTTCCCTAATTCTTCATGTGGCTAGATACTTCTCACCCTTCAGATCTCAGCCTAAATGCTACCTCTTCAGTGAGACCTCCTCTAACCACTATAAGTTATCCTTTCCCCTCCCATACCAGTATTCTCAATTGCAGCCCTACGTTCCTTTCGTTTATGGCACTGCACAGTTGTATCTCAGCTGTTTTACTCACCATGTGCCCTCAACACAATGCCTGACCCATAGTTGATGCTCAATAAAAGTATTTAGTGAATAAATGAATGAGTAAAACAAGGAAACAAAACTCCCTGTTGACAGTTTCCAATAGATAAAAATGCCTCCCTTTACCTTCCTAGAACCCCTGAATTCTTTATAACTTTTGGTTGGTTGGAGGATTCACTGGGTAATTTGTGGGATTCCTGATCCATCAATGTGACAAAAATTGCCTGCATATTCTACCCCTGGACCCATTTCTCCGCGAGTCAAATAATACCATTTATCTCCTCCATTAAATGAAGGATATGATACAATATCCCCAAAAAGAGCATTTTAGGATTTCCAGAAGTTTAGTGGGGAGATTTAGTGGAAACATTTGCCACAAAGGTAACAGACAAAAGACAGGCCTCCAGCACAGAATTAAGAGATACTTTGATCGATACGGTAGATTAGGTTATTATTCAAAAACATCCTCTTCCTCCTCTCAACCCCAGAGGATAAGTACATCTTCCAGTCCCTTGACTTTGAACACAACCATGTGACTTACCTTGGCCAATGGGATAATAACAGATGTGATGTAAGCAGAGACATGAAATATGCTTGTGTAGTTGAGCTTGGTCTCTTGTGTCTCTGCTATCTCCATAAGAAGAGCTGCATCTTCAGCCTGGGATCCAGAATAAATATATGTAAGCAGATTTTAGCTTGTCCTTTAACAAGGAGCTAAGCCCAGATGGACATGCAGCCTGAAATAGAACTGCTGGCCAAGCCAAACCCAGCCTAGATCAGCCAACCTCTTGCCAATCTGCAGATTAATGAATGACAATGAAAGATGTTCTTTAAAACACTGAGTTTGAGGTGGTTTTAATTTTTTTTTCTTTACTAGCAATAGCTGACTGATACAATTTACTTCTGTTCAATCACCCTAATTTTACCAGGGTGTTTCAGGTATTTTGGGGTACTTCATTATGATCTCTTTGAGAAAACACTTGCCAATGTCTTTCTAGTCTATGGAGAGACCCACTTTTGCTGTATGTTTTGATAAGACAGCTTATCAATTTAGTTGATGCCCAGGATTAGAGAGGTGGGATGGAACTAAACTGATTTTTTTTTTTTTTTTTTTTTTTGACAGAGTCTCACTCTGTCGCCCAGGTTGGAATATAGTGGCATGATCTTGGCTCACAGCAACCTCTGCCTCCCGGGTTCAAGCAATTCTCATGCCTCAGCCTCCTGAGTAGCTGGGATTACAGGCACGTGCCACCATGTCCAGCTAATTTTTGTATTTTTAGTAGAGAAAGGGTTTCACCATGTTGGCCAGGCTGGTATTGAACTCCTGAGCTCAAGCGATCTTCCTGCCTTGGCCTCCCAAAGTGCTGGGATTACAGGCATGAGTCACCGTGCCCGGCCTAAATTGATCTTGATAAGAAAGGGGAAGAAAGTTGAATGAAGATGGGAACAAGAAAGGAAGAAACTGGCAAATTGGCAGCTAGTTGTTGAAGAGGAACTTTGGGAGATAAATGCCTTCTGAGGATTTTGATTAGTTGTTTGCTGTTTAATGTTAACTTTTTCCTCCTCCTCACTACACAATCGTTAGTACGATTTACATTGTCCACTGCTGCTTTATAGAGTGTTTATCTTTTAATGTCATGTAGTTTGGATTTGTGGTTGACATGGCAGTTCCATAGGCTATCCAAAGGCCTAGGTTTTTAACACCTAGGTTATAACTGTCAAACTATGAAAGCATTGGGGTGTATCTATACAATCCAGGAAGAGGGACCACTCGAGTATAGAAAATGGTTCTTCACAAACTAACGACAACATCGTAAGTGCTAAGTGCTCACAGGTGTTCATTGTTTTCCTTCCACTGACCACTTTTCCTCTCTCTTTTCTCTCTTCTGCCCAGATTTGGGTTAGTATTTGAGAGACACCATGAAGACTCCTCCTGCTCTTAACTAAATATTAACCACTGGTCTGTCCTTGTGCCTGAAACTCCAATATTAGAGGTTTATTCATTTGGATTCAGGCATAATGTGCTCTAAAATACAATTAATTAGTATATAGTGGGCACTTGATAAACATTTGCTTACTGAATAAACACTTTAGTAAGAATTTGCTTATAAGAGAAGTGCATTAGATGGGCATTTTTTTATGGGGATAGAACACAATAGAATTATTTTATTTTGTTTTATTTCGTTTTGGATTATGAAATTAGTTGGGCATGGTAGCTCCTGCCTATAGTCCCAGCACTTTGGGAGACTGAGGCAGGAAGATCGCTTGAGCTCAGGAGTTTAAGACCAGCCTGGGCAACATAGTGAGACCCTGTCTCTACAAAATTATTTTAAACATTAGCTGGGCATGGTGGTACATGCCTGTAGTTCCAGCTACTGGGGAGGCTAAGGCAAGAGGATCGCCTGAACCCAGGAGGTTAAGGCTGCAGTAAGCCATGATCTCACCACTGTACTCCAGCCTGGGTGACAGAATGAGACCCTGTCTCAAAAAACAAAACAAAACAAAAAAGGGATTATAAACTATTTCAACCAGGTGTGGTGGCTCGAACCTGTAATCCCAGCACTTTGGGAGGCCAAGGCGGGTGGATCACTTGAGCTCAGCAGTTTAAGACCAGCCTGGGTAACATAGTGAGACCATCTCTCTACAAAAAATAAAAAAAAAACTGCTGATCTGTGGTGGGGGAGTGCTCAAGCCAGGGAGGTCAAGGCTACAGTGAGCCATGATTGTGTCACTGCACTCTAGCCTGGGTGACAGAGGGAGACCTTGTCTCAAAATAAAAAGAAAAAAAAGAAAGAAAGAAAATGAAACATTTCAAACAGAAAAGTATAAAGAGTAACTTAATGAGCACCCATGATCCATAACCCAAAGTTAATAAAGCTAATGTCTTGCATTTTTGTAAAAAAATAAACCGTTAGAGAGTTGTAGCCCCCCTTGTACTCTACCCTTCACAGATTACATTGTTCTCCTCTTTCTCCTTAGGGGTAACCTATATCTTGTAGTTGATGTGTGTGCTTCCTATGCATGTTAGTGTATTTAAAACCACATATGAACATATACTATATCATATTACGACGTAATATATGTAAATATATATGCAGACAATATATAATATTATTGTTGTTTTTGAAGTTTATATATCATTGTTGATTCCCACATATCTAGATCCTTCATTTTACTTGCTGTCTTGTCTTACACTATATGACTATTAAACAATGTACTTAGTTCTCTTTTCATGAATGCTTAGATTGTCTCCTATTACAATACTGTGCAACATCCTTGAATATGCTACTTATTCATGTGTGCAAAAGTTTTCTAATATAAATAACTACAAGTGGAACTACTGGGCCTTAGGGAAGGTACATCTTCAAATACACTAAGTACTGCCAAATTGCACTCCCATGTCTTGTCCCTAAGTATATTTCCACAGCTAGTGTATGAAATTCCTCTTTTCTCTGTTTTCTTGACAGTGTTCTGCATTGTCAGTCTTCGTATTTTGCCAGAGATAGAAATGGTACCTTGCTGTTTTAATGTGTATTATCTTGATAAGTATTGATATTGACCATATTCTCATATTTGTATTGGGAATTGGTATTTCCTCTTTTGTGAAATGCCTGTTGAAGTCTTTTACCCATTTTCCTATTATTTCTCTTGTAGATTTGTAGAAATTCATATATATTCTGGATCTCTACTTTTTGTCAGGCATATACAATGTAAATCCAATCAAAAGTTTGTTTTTTATTGTGTTTATGATGTATTTTGTAGTACAAAAGTTTTAAGTTTTCATGTAGTGAAACCTATCGATTTTTAAATTTATAGCTTATGTGTTTGAGTTTTAAGGAAGCCTAAGCATACTGAATACCTGAGAGAAAAGAGGACTAAATGGGCAAATGATGGAGAATGGAAACAAACTTCCCCTTCATTCTCCTTTTTCTCTCTTTCTTCTCCCATCATCTCTCCCCTTTTCTCCATCCTGAAATTAATGCCTCTATCAGAAAAATGAGGCTGCTTTCTGCTGTGATTTGTTCAATTTTACATCAAGATGTCTTTGGCTCTGGTCTGCTGGGCTGCTTTCTTCAATATCTTCTCATCTATTTCATATCACTAATAAATGGCAGTGGAGACAAGTGGTTTGTGACTTTAGGGATAAAAATGAATAAATACACCTCAGAATTGAAATAATTGTGCCCAATGAGCTACTTCATATAATAAATAAGTAACAAGCAACAGATCTCATTTGGCGAATCTCTATTGTTTTTTAGTGAAGGAAGACTTTTTAAACAATCATTTTCTAAACCTTTATTACTTTAAATCACTACTGCAGCAACACAGTGCCATCTCCATCAACCTCTTCACAATCTAATCAAAATAATTGTAACTTGGGCAGGGGATCAGTGGAGGACTACGAAAACAGAAGAGCAATGTTGCAGCAAGCTTTTTCAGACTCCCACTAATTCTTCCTCATTGCCTCCACCCTCCACCACACATTGCAGCCTGAATTATTTAGTTACTGAAATCAATCCATTTTTCTCTGTTCAGCGGTTGGACAATAAAAGTAAGATTTACTGCAGCAAGTGAATAATAAAAAACGAATTAGCTGAAAACAAACAAAAAGCTGCTTACGTGGCAATCTTCTGTGTTAATCAAAACCTCGAGGACAGGTCGAGTGGATCAATAGTTGACTACAAGATGAAAAGAAGCAAAGCTTCCATGAGGGTGGGAGAAGAGGGAGATCTGGGGGTAAAAAAAGAAAAGCCTGAGGGCTGGGTTCATCAAAAGTGGCCAATGACAGTTTCATCAGTCCTTTGGTGGGCCCTGGATGTTTGAGAAATGACAGTGTTTTCTATGCACACATCAAAGTTCAGCTTGATTGTCTCATATGGGGAAGAAGGCCATCTGTCAGTATTCTCCAAATAATCTACATAATTGACTTTCAAACAAGCCTGAAAGAAACGAGCATTTATCACCCTAATTGTGGCAGGCATTGTGCGTGTCACTGCCATTTTATCAAGATAATGGTAAAAGGCGCCCGGGTTTCTTCTCTCCTGTCTTCTTCCAGATTTCTTTCAATTTGTATATTTAGTTACATTCTCCTTTGAGACCAAATTCAGAAAAATGTGAGATAGGCTGACTGGACCTGGAGCAGGGGGAAATTTTGCTTGCCTTTTGACAAGCCCTGGATTCAGCCACCAGCCACCTGCCACCCTCCACCCTGCTCCTAGGGACTCAGCACTGTCTTAGTTAGTAGAAGAGAAACACCAAAAATTTCTGTACAAGGATGGACTCCTGAGAAGCTCAATTCTGTAAACCTGGATCCCTTAAGTAGAAAAAGCAGGGCTTGAACTTCTCTTCAGGTTTTGGTGATGGGACAAGGAAGAGACATCCTCAGAATTAACTTCTCTTGAGCTTCCAGCCCAAGCAAAATGGGCTAACTGGACCCCAGCACAAAGTGGAATATGTTAAGCGATGATGTCCTCGTTCCTGTAGATCCAGGGTGGGACTGAGGGGGGTGCTGAGATTATCATGAAGTCCTCTCTTCTTCTTCTTCTTCTTCTTCTTCTTCTTTTTTTTTTTTTTTTTTAACACAATTACGGTCAAAACTAGAAGAGATCCTCTCTTCTACAAATGAATCTAGCAACTCATATCTGTAGGAAATTGCTGCTCTACAAAACATATGTTTAAAAACGCATGTTAACTCTAGGATCTTCCCACAAATTCAAGATCTGGGACAATTCTGCCTTGAACAGACTTTTGTAATTTTCAAGGCAAAGGCCACAGAACTTTCCAAATTCTGTGAACTGTGCTTCTTCATCAGGCTAGCTTTAGACATCCCCATCTTTCCTGTGTGTACATTGGGACAATAAAGACCTAGCATTGCCCAAAATGTGGCAGGTAGGAGCAGAGAGCAAATTGCTAAACTGGGGTTAAGTCGAAACATATCTTTTAGAGGATTGTAGCCACAGAAGAAACGGAAGTATGTTTAGGTTTCCCAAGAATGTTTGAAAATGTGTGTTTGTCTGTCAGTAGCCAGATTTCTCTATGGATAGGTAAGTTAATCAGTAATCCATTAAAGGGGTGGTAGAAAGTGAGGTAAGGCTCTTGTTAACGAATAAGCCATTGAGAACAAAAATATGAATGAAAACATTAGTCACATATCTGAGAATCATTCTCCTTCCTTGTAATCTTGAACCAGTTTTTGGTCGTAGGTATGGTGTACATATTTGAGCATATACACATAATAGCTCTCTATAAACATGACAATTTTCCAGTGTTGAAAGAGGGAAATATATAAGGCTTGAGTCATGGATATAAGACATTCTTTTTTACTTGTCCAGTTAAACTCCACTACTGAACTGTCTTTTCTGCTCTGTTTTCTCTCTGGTGCACACAGCATGTGGCGTTCTGTATTCTGACTAAAGAGTGGGCTACAACAGCAGCATCTGGGCTGAATGGGGCAGGGAAAGTCCAACTGGTGCAACCAGTTATGATAGGCAGTGGAATTCAGCGATCTAGTAAGGAAATGAAGGTAAAACAAAAGCTGGGATAGGGAGGCAGATACATTTGTTTCCCTTGGCATGGCTGTCTCTATGCTGTAGTTCTCACCCAGTATGTTATGGTACAGTGGTATCCTTGAAGCCTTCCCAGTTCCATGATGAAATTTTAATCATTATGTAGATTGTATTTATGCCACAATTGAGAGATCCTTCTTTGAGAGTGATGTGTGCTGCATGAAAGTAGAGCCATGTACAGCCTGCTTGAGGAAGACATAATAGGCATAACATGTCAGCCTGGCATCAAGGAAAAATTGTGTGTGTGTGTTTTGAAACATAGGAAATTTTTTCTTGTGGAAAAAACAGTTTGACTCGAATCACTTAGGGTCGAAGGGCAGTCAAAGGAATATGTAACTATATGTATTTTTATAAACACAGTGTGATACTGAAATACTGTAGTGGGGATTGTATTGTATTTATTGATCACTTGTTTAATGGTGTTGTGAGTCTTTTAATCTCTTCAAGTGTGCTGCCCCGAATGAATGCTAGTTTGTCAGCCCAGATGCAAAAGAGTAAATACTATATGATTCCTTACATATGATGTTCAAGAATGGGCAAAAACCAATCCATAGTGATAGAGGAATTCACAACAGTGATTGTATGTGTACCTGGAAAGGACTGAAAAGAGACAATAGGAACTTTCTGGAGTGGTAGGAGTAGACTACAACTTGTTCCGAGCGGTAGTTACAGGGGTGTGTACATTTGTCATAACTCACCTAACTGGAAACCTAAAATCTGTGCATGCTATAGTATGTTAATGATCTGTCAATAAAAACTGGCAAATGCATTAAAAAAAAAAAATTCCCAGGTCACAGAAATGCTAAGAGGCACTCATACTCTGGTTAATTCAAAGTTTGGCTACTTCAGTTTGGCGCTATTTGTCATGGGTTTGTTAGGAGTTCCACGAATAACTTTCTTTACATACAAAATTCACTTCAAACAGAAGGACATCTCCTTTCATTTCACAGTTGGCAGCATAACTTTTTGTTGTTGCTTTAAGTGATATATTTCCCAAAGTCAGGGTGATTCTGTCTTAAATGTTACCCCATGTGGAACTCACTTCCTCTACAAACCTTTGCTTCTAGTGCTTCTCAGCTGAATGCAGTGCCCTCAGGTCTAGTGAGTGTCGGCTTCATTAATTGTTTCTCCCTCCAGAAGGTCCACCTGTTTCTAATTTATTGCTGTAAATCATCCAGCACCCAATACAGCCTGGTCCACAGGGCAAGGAGGTCAGCCAATGTTTGTTAAATAAAGTGATCATTATATGAATAAAAAGCTATATGTTTAAATAACTAATTAATTAGGATTAGGTCACAGGTTGGTCTCTGCTTTCTAGGAGCTCACAAAAAGGACGTGGACTAGGTGGCTACTTACATGGTGTAATTTGACGTAGCTTGTAAGAGGCTACATCTTATCCTGTGTATTACTCTTATTACCCTATCGCCTGTCTCTCTAACCTGTCTTGAGCTTCTCTATCATAAGTAAACTAGGCAACAAAAGTGGGGACACTTATTCCAGAAGGTCCCAGAAGAAGTACATCTATGCTAGTTTCCCGTAGTCTCTTTCATTCCTCTTCCATTACTGTTCCAGTATGGGTTGACAGTATGAACTACAGGAAATGAAAGAAGTTCTGGACTTCACATATATCCATTCAGTGTCTTAGCATGATGTGGTGTTAAGGTGCTGAGCTAGAGACAGCAGGCCAAGGGAATAATTGGTCCCTTTGGGGTGGTGGAGTAGAGAACGTGCTTCAATGACAGGGACCCCATTTTGAACATTTGCAAGAGGCAAATTTAGAACAAAGAGAATACCTCAAAAGGTGTGGTGTGGATTTCTGAACATAGTTTTTTGGAAAAGTTCAAAGCCATGGCTAAGAAACGACATTGAGTTAATGAGGAGCATTTTCATGCTTAAAGAGCCTCAAATATCTCTAACCTGGGAGATTGACAAGTTACAAGTTGAAGGAAACCAGGTTCTTCTACATACCCCTCCAGTACACAAAGCCCTGAATACAATAAATACTTGGTTTTGAGCTGGGTTGGTGAATGTTGAAGTGTTTTCTAATGTTGTTGTTGTTGTTTTTAAAGTATGGCTACAGATTGTTGGAGCAGCTGAAAAGTAAAACTTTTAGGCCCTCCCCGTAAATGGTTCTGTTTGTTCGTGGCGCAGGCAGAGTTTGTTGCAAGGCTTGATGTAAGACTTGTTACTAAATGATTAACTGCCTTTGTTCTGCTTCTGTAAAACTGCTTTCCCGCCCTTTGAATTGTAAAACAAGCCCTGCCTCAGCCGGAAATTCCAAACCAGTATGCTAAAGGTGGCGGGGCCCGATCGCTGCAACCCAGACCCAAGGTTGCATCAGCAAAGGAAAACTGCATTCCCCAGACCTCCCCGGGGCTAGTACCTATCCCACCCCTTTGCGTCGCCAAATAGAAAAAGACACCTGGCCTCGAGGTTACAAAAGAGGCCAATCAATAGCCTGTATGCAAATAAAGCCTAAACGCTATAAAAGAGATGTATCGCCACAAGTCGGGGCTCTCCCTCTCCCTCATTCCTTCCAGGTGGGAGGGCCCTGGTGCACCAGTAAATGACTTTCTGCCGAAATTTGTGTGTTGGGTGGTTCCTCGCGCCGACTCTCAAACCCTAAGGAACGTGATTCTAACACAGCCGCTCTGTGGAAACCTAGGACCTTGAAGAATAGTTTATTCTTTAAGGCTATTATGAACTTATCCTCCTCATGAGTATCCAGGCTTTCAGCTCCATAAAACCTGCAATAACTGCCATTTTAAGACTTACACCTGGTCATAACACAAAAGATTGATTGGGGCTTCCATCCTATAGGGAGGGAAGACAGCACTTTAAGATGTATGGCCTGCCAATAGATTTTTCATGAGAAAAGCCAAAAATGCTTCTTCAAGATTCATGCAGGCATATGTGGTCAGTGCCCAAGTCTGTAAATAACATACACATTATTTAAAGCTTATATTCTGACTCTTTGAGTCTGCAGTATCCTCATTACAGCCAATACTGTGTTAGAAGGATGAACTATGCTTTTAAAAAATTAGATTGAAATCTTTTAGGGAAAAAAGCACTGCCCCCTTCCCTATATTCTTCCATTTGCTTATCTCTTTGCCCCACTCTCCACCCAGTTCAGGAAAGCTTCTCTTAAATCAGCCTGATACTTTCAAGACTAGCATGGCTGTTGACAGTTTTATGCAACTAATAAAGAAGATTAAAAAATAAACAAACTCTGCAACTTTCCATATTCTGAAGTCCAATGCAGAGGGAAAAAAAAACCCTCTTGTGTGGGAAATGTAAAATGCCGCCTTGTTGGAGGGTGCTGGAAATATGATAGGAAAAAAATGACTTCCATATATCTAAATGACATTTGAAAGAACAAAAATCAGGGGTGTTAATGTAGCTAGATGTTGGGATTCGGGTAATATGTCCTGTAATTCATTCTGACTGACAGTTGTGAGGAGAAATCAGAGTACGGCTGACCAAAATACCATCCCTTGAAAAAAATAATCAGCAATGGGACTTCAAAACTGATTCCTCACATATCAACCTGATCTCCCCGAAGGGACTCCTTTCCAGCTAAATGCTGAATTGAATTCCGTACATCACATTTCTTGGTAGAGATTTAGTGCTTTAATTATATTTTTTATGTGTCACAGAACTGTAAATATAAATTATCCTTTTGTTTTCTCTATCTTTAAGGAAGAGCTTAGAAAAATAATAATAATTAAAGGGGTATGTGATTCTTCTTTAAGTCTTCTCATTACTCATGTGGAGGGTACAATGCAAACTGTATTTGTGGCTGCAGAACATTCTGGCCATACCTCCAGGACATCTTAGCAATGACTGGCAAGTCTAAAAGTCATTTGATCAGCTATTTGTTTTGCTTACAGAGATGATGATTGTTTTGATATTTTTCTGTTTCTTCCTGAAATGCTTTGAACTGAGCATTCATTTCTGTATCACACAGATAAATGTTGCTCAGCTACAGCATGGTTGAGGGAAAATCACTGGGAATATTTTTTTTAATTTCTAAAATATTTCAGTTGGAACATTGTGGCTCAGACTCCAAAAATCTTTTTGACCCAAATGTTGAAATCAATAATATAGGATAATATAGGCAGAGTTAATAATCTAACAGAACTATCTGGACATGTCTTTGCATATTAATACCTCATGGAGTGGAGTGAGATATTTTTAAATCCATTGGCCATTTTAAAGAATCCTCCAATTATATCATGTCAACAGTTGTTTCTCCTACCTATATACAGAGCTACTGGTAATGATGAAGCTTGCCAGAAAGCTGTGCTACCAAAAGACCAACATCCCAGCTTGCATCTGGCTTTGTAGAACATGCCAACAATGCTTAATGTAATGGGTCACATCTGTCAAGTAGGATTACAAATTGTACCTGTAATGCCCTGTAATTAGTAATCCTCAAATGGCTCCAGCTGCTATTTCCCTGAACATTTGCCTTGGTAACATCTCATAGGAAATATGACTTAGAATGAAGACTATTTAGGTCCAAAGGACACTGTAGTGAAATAGGAACATTTTCTTCTAGAAAAAAATCCCTTTTTTTTCTGTCACTCTCACCAAGTTTACTAGAAGGTCTTTCATCCAGAGACCAGTATGGGATATGCTTCAGCTTGCTGAGGAGAGATTTGGCTGTTGACTTTGTTTCAGAGCAAAATTCTCCCACGAATCATGAGAAAAGTAAATATGTCTGTTTTCTGTGTGTTAGGGTGATTTGAGAATGAATGCGAGTCTGTAACTGGAGACTTCCCACTGAGAAGTTGACCTTTTGCTTGTAAAGGAGACTTGCTATTTGGTTGGCTCATGGGTACATCTGCAAATGCTGGCACGCTGGGTTGTGTTTGCAGATCAGAATCCATTACTTGCTGAGACCTAAGATGCAATATGGAAAATGTAGGTTTAAAAAATTATTTCACTAGTTTGACTTTCAGTACACTCTTTTCTGAATTTATTTGAGCGAGTTTCCAGTGAAAATTCACCATCTCATAAATGACTATCTAATAAAAATGAACTAAAACCAGACCCTTAACTTATACCATTCAATAAAAATTTGCTAGGAGGATTAAAATTAAAATATGAAAATGAAACTATAAAATGATGAAAAGAAAATATAGATATTTATTTTATTTATATGCTCTTATAGTAGCAACATATTTGTAAGCATAACTGCAAAGGTATAAATCAGGGAGGAAAAGATTGAGTTGATGCTGCAGAAAGAAACAAACATATTAAACACTTTTTGTATGTTAAAAATCCATGATAAATAAAAATGAAAGGAAAATAGCAAATGAGAAAATGTTTGCAGCAGATATTAAGTATAATTTGTCTACTTAAACAGTTCTTACAAGTTGATTTTAAAAAGATGGAAACTCGAATAGGAAAATGGACAAAGAACATAAATATGTAATTCACAAAGGAAGAAACAAAAATGGCCAATAAATAAATGAAGAAATATTTATTTTCATTAGCAATCAAACAAATGCAAACTAAATCCATCCATCACATTGGCAAATTTACAAAAGATTGATAATAAACTGTGTTAACAAAGGTTTGAGGAAACAGAACTTTCATATACTGGAGTCAGAATGCAAATAGGAAATCTCTTTATGGAGTAACATGAAAATATGTATCTACACCTACCAAAATATGCAATTCTACGTGTAGGAAGTTACCTTCAGGAAATAATTAGAAATGTGTGGAAAGCAGTGGTCATAAAAATGTTCATTGTACCCACTGTTTTTAATGGTTTAGAAAATTATAAGAAAAAGACAGTAATAGATTGGTTAAATAAAGTATCTACACTTGTAGATTGAAAGATTATGGAGTCTTGTAAAATCATGTTGTAATAGATTATTTTTGACCTGAAAAAGCAACCACAATCTGCGCTGTGTTTAAAAAAATGGTAACACCATGCACAGTGGTTCACACCTGTAATCCCAGCACTTTGGGAGGCCAAGGTAGGAGAACTGCTTGAGCTCAAGCATTCCAGGGCAGCTTGGGCAACAAAATGAGGCCCTGTCTCTACAAAGAATAAAAAATTAGCCAGTTGTGCTGGTGCATGCCTGTTGTCCCAGCTACTTGGGAGGCTGAGGTGGGAGGATCACTGGAGCCAGTAAGGTTGAGGCTGCAGTGAGCTGTCATCATGCTACTGCACTCCAGCCTGGGCAACAGAGCAAGACTCTTTCTAAAAAATAAATAAATAAATAAAACTAAAAAAAGCAATTTACAAAATGGTAAATAGAATAAGATACTGTATTTTATACACATACACACACACTAAGAAAGAGAGAGTGATTGAGACACAGACATGGACAATTATAGACAAAGATGTAGAGAAGACTAGAAGTAAATATTTCAAAATAGTGTCTTGGGGTGAGAGATAACAGGTATGTGACTTTTTTTTTCTTTTCCCTTGAGATGTATTACTTTTGAGATTGGGAAATAGAAACAATAACAATTACCTATTAAAAAGACACATCAGGCTGGGCATGGTGGCTCACGCCTATAATCCCAGCACTTTGGGAGGCTGAGGCAGGTGGATCACTTGAGGTCAAGAGTTTGAGACCAGCTTGACCAACATGGTGAAACCCCCTCTCTACTAAAAATACAAAAATTAGCTGGGCATGGTGGCACGTGCCTGTAATCCCAGCTACTCAGGAGGCTGAGGTGGGAGGATCACTTGAACCCAGGAGGTGGAGGTTTCAGTGAGCCAAAATCGTGCCATTGCATTCCAACCTGGGTGACAGAGTGGGGCTCCATCTCAAAAAAAGAAGACACATCAGCCCAGTTAGGGATAAGTATTGGCACTGATAGCCTTGCCTTTGGAGCCTCACTGCCAACTTTTTTCGACCTTCTTTCCTTTTCTTTCTTTATTTAGATAGAGCCTTGCTCTGTTGCCAGGCTGGAGGGCAGAGGCACGATCTTAGCTCACTGCAACCTCCGCCTCTGGGTTCAAGCGATTCTCATGCCTCCGGCTCCCGAGTAGCTGGGATTACAGGCATGCGCCACCACGCCCAGCTATTTTTTTTGTATTTTTAGTAGAGACGGGGTTTCACCATGTTGGCCAGGATGGTCTCCATCTCCTGACCTCATGATCCGCCTGCCTCGGCCTCCCAAAGTGCTGGGATTACAGGCATGAGCCACCGCACCCAGCCTCCTTTCTTTAAATCATCATGTCCTACAGACTTCCAGAGTCCTTAGTGTTTTCATTCACTCATCCATTCATTCCTCCATTCAGCAAACATTTCTTGCTTTATACCATGTGCCAGGCTGAGTATTTGTCCCCGGCCAATGCTCCATTCTGTAAACATTTCCTAGTTGTTTCTTGTCTATACGTATTTATCAGTCTGGGGGTCTTTCCCTCAGACCCTGTTAGGTGAATGACTAGTACATTTTTCTAACAAGTTCTCTCTGTGTTAAGTAGATGATCTAGTATGCTACTTGAACTTTAAGGGGGGCCTTAACTATCTTAACTTAAAATAGTAAGTGTGTGAAAATTGTAGGCAACTTTATGTAGATATATGCCTGCCAGATAATATCACTCTTTCCTTCTCACACATATTCTAACTGGGCAGCATGCCTCCAACTGTGTTCCACCCTGCAAGGCCTGGGCTCCCCATGTTAAGATTAGTTCTCTAATTTGGCAGCTTAAAACAACACAAATGTATTATCTTACAGTTCTGGAGGTTAGAGTTCCAGAATGAATTTCACTGGGCTAAAATCAAGGTGCGGGTAGGGCTGGGTTTTTTTTGTTGTTGTTGTTGTTGTTGGTTTTTTTTTTTTTTTTTGAGGCTTTAGAAGATAATCCACTTATTTGCCTCTTTCAGCTTCTGGAGGACCCTTCATCGCTTGGCTTATGGCCCTCTTCATCCATCTTCAAAGCCAGGAATATTGCATTTACCTGAACATTCTTCTATAGTCTCATCTCCCTCTAGCCATAGCCGAGAAATGTTCTTCACTTTGAAGAAACCATATGGGTTGAATTGTGGCCCCTCAAAAGGTATGTCCACATCCTAATCCCCAGGCCTTATGAATGTTACATTGCTTGGAGAAAGGTTCTTTGCAGACGTAATTATACATATTGAGGTGAGAAGATTATCTCAGATTATCGGGCTGGACTCTATATCCAATGAAAAGTGTCTTTATAAAAGAAAAGCCGATAGAGTTTTGAGATGGGAGAGGAAAAGACGCAGAGAAGAGGAGGCAATGTGATCATACAGGCAGAGATTGGAGTAATGCAGCTACAAATCAAGGGACACCCACAGCCACCAGAAGCTGGAAAAGGCAAGGACAGAGGTCCCCGGGAGCCTCCAGAGGAAGTGCAGCCCTGCTGACACCTTGATGACAGACTTGTAGCCACCACAAACACAGCCTCAGGCTGTCTTTAATATTTTGCTTCCATCCTTACTTAATTATCTTGGATCTGTATCCTGGATGTCAATGTGGAATAATAGAAAGCACACACATGTGGAGTCAGGCAAACTTCTGCTTAATCTCTCGCTCTTTATTTATTCCCTGTGTATTCCTGGGCAGTTAATTTAACCTCTATGAGCTTATTTTCTCATCTTTAAGATGTGGGTAATCATATGCGCTCCATAGAGTCATTGTGAGGATTAAACTAGATAACATATATAACATGCCTGGTACATAGGAGGCATTTGATGAATGTTGTCTTCCTTTTCCTATCACCCTATAATCTGTGAACCAGTAGTACTCTATAGTCTTGAAGTAGATGGTCTGGTAGAGCAGATATTTTTGTATAGGGACTTTCTAATTTTCCTTCAAATCTCACTGTGTAGGTAGTTTTCTTTTGTTTTTTAAATTTCCCTTTATCTATATGAAGGCATGGGTGACACATAAAAATTGTATATAACCACTGTGTAGATAACTTTCTAACCTGATTATACATAAGATTTCCCCTGATGACATTGCATTTTATTTTGAACTATGATTATACCTACACAACATTAAAGTTTCTGGTTGAAAAGGGGAAAGTCCTACCAAAATGGCTGTTTAGGAAAACACACTGTAATAACAAATAAACAAATATTTGTACATACTATGTGTTAAGTGTTGTAGACATTAGGGAATGAGATTAACATAGTACTTATGCTTATGGAGTGAGGAAGACTGACCAGTAACTAAACAACACTAGCACAGTTGTCTCTTGGTATCTATGGGGTATTGACTCCAGGACCCTTGTGGATACCAAAATCCAAGGATGCTCAAGCTCCTGATACAAAATGATGCAGCATTTGCATATAACCTATGTACATCCTCCAGTATACTTTAAATCATTTTTAGATTACTTATACCAAATGCAATGTAAGTCATCTCTAGATTACTTATAATATACCTAATGCAACTTAATTTGAAGGCTCATTTCCATCAGGCTTCAAATGTACTGTAATCATTTGTATTATTTTAAAAAGTCAATTTTCCTGTCTCCTGTTACAGCAAAAACTTGTTAAAAGAATTGTCTCTACTTACTGTCACTATTGTCTCTTCTCTTATTGTTTCTTGAATCCACTCCAGTCACACTTACACCCCTACCACTTCACTGAAATGAAGCAAGGTAAAAACTATATAAATAGTCATTATACTCATTGTTTAAGGAATAATAACAAGAAAAAAAAAAGTCTGTACATGTGCAGTACAGATGCGACTATCATAGACCTAACTACATTTTCAATTTGTGGTTGCTTGAATCCATGGATACAGAGGGTATAGTGTGATTGGTGCCATGGTGTGCACAAACACAAGGGGTGCTTAACAGGAAATAAGGACTCCCTGGAGTAAGTAAAGTCTAAGTCGAGATTTAAATGGTGAATGGAAGTTAGCTATGTAGAGTCCCTCTTACCTTCCACAAATAAAGAAAGGGAGAAAAATATAAAGGAAAAATTGTTTTAACAAATTTAATTAGTGTAAACATTAAGTTTAAAATTCTGGGTATCTAAACAGAGCCGTTCTTGTTTTTGTTTCCATTGAAAAAATGTTTGGATATAGTTGCACTACTGAGATGGGAATGAATGGCCCATTGATAAAATTCTTTCAAGTCACTTGGAGGAAAAGAGGGCTTTTATTACATTTTGCACAGATGTCCCCAGCCAGCAGGTAGGGCCATTAGTCAAGATGTAAATACTATATCACAAATGTTCCTGAATACAAACCCCTGATTGAGGAAAGAGGGTAGATTTGGACCAAGTTGTGTTCATGGTAGGATGTTGGGTAGGGAATGGTGTCAAATAGAAGATGTAGTTGCTGGTTTATAGGAATAATAATAATCCCAAAAATATGTTGTATATTAATTTATGTGCCAAATACTGTTCTAAGCACTTTTTGTGTATTAACTAATTTAATTCTTCCAATGGTTCTGTGAGGTAGGTAATACTACTATTCTTACTTTACAGATAGTAAAGACAGACTTACAGACAGACTTTACTACAGTCAGCAAGTGATAGAGCTGGGATCCAAGTCAAAACAAGTTGACTTGAAAACCTGTGCTGTTAACTCCTACTGTCAGTACTTTTCCCCTTGGGGAAATAAGGGCTTTGTGGAAATGTAGACACAGAAATGACATATGAGAAGAGAAAACAGAAGCAAATATCAGCATGACTATATGGCCATATATCCATTAAGTGCCAAGAGACAGGCTGAGTGATTAGAGTTACTGAACCTGGGGTTGGGATGGGGTGGGGATTACTTTGTCAGGAAGGTCTACAGAAAAATAAATCTTAGGCTGGGTGCGGTGGCTCACGCCTGTAAGCCCAGCACTTTGGGAGGCCAAGGAGGGCAGATTACCTGAAGTTGGGAGTTTGAGACCAGCCTGACCAACATGGAGAAACCCCGCCTCTACTGAAAATACAAAATTAGCCAGGCATGGTGGTGTATGCCTGTAATCCCAGCTACTCTGGAGGCTGAGGCAGGAGAATCGCTTGCACCCAGGAGGTGAAGGTTGTGGTAAGCCGAGATTGCGCCATTGCACTCCAGCCTGGCCAACAAGAGCGATACTCCATCTCAAAAAATAAATAAATAAAATAAATAAATCTTAATCCGTGTTTTGTTAAGGGAGGAATGTAATTATAACTACTACTAGTTAACATTTTTTGAGCCCCTACTATGTGCCAATAAATGTTTTAGATAATATCTAACTCAATAGTCAAAACAACCTGAGGCAGGTACTATTATATTTCTATTTTTAGATGCGGAAACTAAGACACAGAGAAGATAATTTTCCCAAAGTGTCTGAGCTCAAAAGGGGTGGAGCCAGGTTTTGAACCAAGGCAGCCTGACTCTTCCTTAAATATATTGACTTGCTCCGGTAATTCTTCCCTCTCTCTCGTGTCAACAATTTTTCTGTCTTCATGGAATCATTCCTATCCGCCTTCAAATGTGCTGTAATCATTTGTATTATTTTAAAAAGTCAATTTTCCTGTCTCCCTTTATAGCAAAAACTCATTAAAAGAATTATCTCTACTTATTATCTTTCTTCCCATTGTTTCTTGAATGCACTCCAGTCAGACTCACACTCCTACCACTTTGCTGAAACTGCTCTTGTCAAGGTCACCAGTGACCTCACCATAGCTAAATGTCACGGTCAATTCTCAGCTCTCATCTTACTTGACCTTTTAGCACTATTTCCTATAACAGATCCTTCCTTTGTCTTCCAGGACATTATCCCTGCTTTCTTTGTTTTTTTGTTTTTCCTATTTCCCTAGCTGCTCCAGTTTCCTTTTGTGGGTTCTTCATATTTCCAACTTCTTAATGTCAGAGTCCTAGACTGCTTCTCACTTCTATTCATAATCACTCCCTCAGTGATATCATTCTGTCTTGTGACGTTAAATACCACCTACGTGCTGTTGAATTCCCAAATTTATATCTGCAGTCCAGATCTCTCTTCCAAACTCCAGATTTGTATATCCAACTGACTACTTGTCATTCCATTTGGATGTCTAATTGGAATCTGAAATTTAATATGTCCAAAACCAAACTGCTGATATTTTCCCCACAATCTGATCTTTTCATTGTCTGGCTCATTTCAATTAATGGCCATACAATATTCCAGCTGCTTAGGTCAAAAACTTTGGCATCACCTTTGACTCTTCCCTTTTTCTCGTTCCCTCACCTCAGTCTAAATTCAATCTTAATGATTTCATCTTCAAAATATATTTGGACTCTAACCACTTTTTACCAACTTTACTGCAATCATTGTGGCATGGTTGGATTATTGCAACAGCCTCTTAATGGGTCTCCCTGATTTCACCCTTAACCTTCTAACCCACAGCAGCCTGAGTGATCTTGTTAAAGCCTAAGTCAGAGCATGCCACCTTTCTTATCATAATTCTGCAGTGGCTCCTCATCTCATTTGAAGCAAAAGCTAACGTCTATACGATGGCCTATGGCCCTACCCCAGTGGTTTTTAATCATTACTATATATTAGAATCACCTGGAGAACTTTTTAAAAAAATTCTGGTCCTCACTCCCAAATAAAATGAAGCCATATCTCCAGGAGTGATAATATGTGGTATGGCCCAGGTATCTGCAGTTTTTCATAGTTCCTCAGGTAATTCTGAGAATCAGAAAGGGTTGAGAGTTCCTGACTTCATTATGCCTTAATCTTCTACTACTCACTATCCCTGGCTTATTTCTATTCCAATCACATTGGCCTGCTTGCTGGAGGATGCCAGGCACGCTTTTCCCTCAGAGTCTTGGCACTAGCTGCTCCCTCTGCCTAGTATGTCCATCCCCAGTTCCCATGATGGCTCACTCCCTCACCTTCTTCAAGTCTTTGCACAAAAGTGGCTTCTCTATGAAGCCTTTCCCGGTTCCCATTTCAAAGTGCATTAATCTTTTCTGCTTTATGTTCATCTATAGCCTTATCATCCTTATCATCTTAAATATTATGATTTTACTTCTTTTAGTGCATATCTCCCCTAGCTAGAATGTAAGCGAGCTCTCTGTGGGCAGGGATTGATCTGTTTTATTTACTGCCATATCTCCAGTGCCTGGTGCATAGTATCCATTCAGTAAATAAATGTTGAGTAAATGAATTATATGACAAAATAACACATAATAAAGCAAGATTAGGGTAACAAGGCATCCAAGTAAAATGAAGAGCAGAGGAAAATCCAGGTAAGTAGTTAAGTCTATTTGCCTTTAGTTCAAGGGCAAAGAGGTGTCCACAAACTAAGTCTATATGCTCACTAATAAAATTTGAGATTGATTCTCAAGCTAGTCGAGAGGTCCTTGAATTTTTTAAGTCCATGAACCTCTTTGTTAGTCTGGTGAGGCTTATGGAAGTCTTTTCAGAATAATGTTTTTAAATAAATAAAATGAAATCCATAGAATTAAAAGGAGACCAATTATTTTGAAATATAGTTAGAATAATTTTTAAAGGTTGTAACATAATGATACATGTGCCTCTATATTAGTATGTCAAAATCAGAGGTCAACAAACTTTTTCTCTAAAGGGTTAGATAATAAATGTTTTTAGCTTTGTGGGCAATATAGTCTCTTGGAACTACTCAACTCTGCCATTGTAGCATGAAAGCAGCCGAAGATAAAATATATACGTGAATTAGCATGACTGTCTTCCGATAAAACTTGAGCTACAAAAGCAGGCAGCAGGCAGTTTTCCAAATAATAAGGTCTACTGATTAGTCTAATAACTATGATGGTTTTGAAGTGGCAGTGATCCTAAATGATATTTTGAGATACCTATTAATACAACACCTGTAATGTGATATAAAACATTTTGTGATTTTTGTTGGTGACAAAGTCACAGGTGCTGCTAATATTAACTATAATTTATACACTCATAGTTGAAGGAAACACTAAGTTATAGTTAAAAGTCAGTAAAATAAAGATGTAATTTTTCCCATCCAAATTCACAGACCCCCTAAATTCTGTTCATGGACCCCAGTGTAAGAACCCCTGAGCTAGGAGTCTTGATTAACAGTTCAAAATACACATATTAACAACAGAATAAGATTTAACTCAGAGTGAATGAAAATCCCTTCTTAGTTGAGTAAGTTTAGAATAGACCCAGATCCTGGTCACATATAGCTTTGTGGTGGTTGTATCGGCTGATGGCAAGAATTGATCTCCACAATATCTCACAGCCCCTAGTAAAGGGTGTCAGGAGCAGCTACTAAATAGAAACAAGCCTGGAAGGAAGTGAAGAGGACTGAATTTGATTGTTTGAAGTGCAGAGAAGGAATGAGCAGGCAGGGATCTTCCATCAGTTTTAAAATTCTGAGGAAGTTGCACAAACTTATCGAATTGTCAAGATTTGCAGGCATTGATGAGCCTGGTTCTGTACATACATAAAATGAAAAGGAGTATTATTAAGGGAAGCAGTGGAAGGCCCATGACCTTTTCTGGAAAATGGCAGATCCCTTCTCTATAATTCCAACATTACCCAGAAGCCTCCAACTTCTTAGAATTCCTAGTTTAAAACTGCAAATATGCCAGCAATAACTTTCAAACACCACAATTTCCGCTAATATTGCCTCACACCCAATTCGGCTTTATAGCGCAGTTCCAATGTAATTGTAGCTACTGCATTGATTGGGTCAGAGAATCTATGTAGATTTCTAACCAGATCCAAGCAAGAACTTTTTCAGGACCTAGAAACTTATTGCCCTTTAGAGTGGTAGTTAAGCGAAAAAGAAAAAACCTGGTATTTTGAATTTATGGCAATAATAGAAAAATTGCTAGCTGCTTTTGATGAAGGAGTTTACAGTGAATACAACACTGCATATATTGACTTCATATTTCAGTGCACATTCAGATTTATTGATTAGAGAAGGACTGACTCAAATCAAGATTGATTTGATAGAAATCACAGTCTGCTTATTTATCATGTGGAGAAAATTTACACATCTACCTAAGCATAGGGGTATTAGTTATTGACTCTGAATTAAGACTTGGCTGAGTGTCAAGTTTCCACTGGCAGTCCATAGACCTCTTTCGAGAAAATTCTTGTTTGCATTTGAGCAAGAAACCATGAAAGGAACATTTTGGTTGTTTAAACATCCAAAAGTACTTTGAAAAATCAAAATATAGTACAATGTTGTTAACTGGTATTTGTGGTGATACTAAGATTGTTGGCTGAATGAAGTTTTCTTTTATTCTATTTATAAAGAAAGCAAATGAAGAATAATGTTAACAAGAGGACAAGATTTCAAGCACTTTAGTTATACTCATTTATAAGTAAATATTAGTATACCAATTTGAAATAATTCTCTAATAAGGCAGGATGTTAAATAGTCTCAGAACAGCCATTCAAAAGCACTCTCTTAAGTTAACTGTACTTAGAAGTACTTGGTTAAATTAGCAGTAATTTAGCTAATATTTGTGAAGTACTTAGATTATGCCAGAATGTGCTATATATTTTTCGCAGATAGTCTTTTAAACCCTTTAAAAAATCCCTAATAAGTAGGTATTGGTATTGTTCTCATTTTACATTTGAGAAAACTGAGTTTCAGAGAGGCTAAGTGACTTGCCAGCGGTCTCACAGACAATACATAGAGATGGAATAAAAACTGGTTCCACTGGGTTCTTCAATTTGTGAGTTCTTGAGTCAATTATTCCCCCCTCACAGTGAGGAGGGAGTAGGGAAATCGGGAAGAGAAAGAGCAGATTAATAATATTTAATTGAAAATCCTAAATTTCACATCTTTCAGGAATTAATCACTCAGGGCACTGGTTCCTAACTACAAACCAAGTGGCATTAGATTTTGGAAGAAAGGGCTTAACCCAGTTTGCTACTGGTTATTTTCCTTCAGTACAATTGCATTGCAAGGGAAATAGCTGCTCACAAGTGTTAAGGGCCTTATTACTGTTCAAATGCCCTTTTAATACTCTTTATGCTGGCAAGGGTACATTACAAATGAAATACAGGAGAGGAATAATTCAAACTCCTTGGATGGTGGCATTTTGTAAACCTCAAAGCCATAGTACAAATCTCTCTCTCAAACCTCTGGAAATCCATCTTCATAGCATAGAGTAGGTGGGAAGGGGCTTGCAAATCCTTTTCAACCTGACAGCTCAAAAACCTAACTTGTTTTCTGATTCCTCAGCTGTGACAGGTCGGTGGCGGTGTATTTTTCACTTCAGAAGCCAAGAACTTTTGCTAGAATATGAAGGCCAGAGCAGCTGGGCTTTAATGCTAGATTCTGCACAGGGAAGACAAAGGGAAAAACAGGATGAAGTATATGTCAGGTCTGTTCTGGTGTTTTTGCATAAAATGCATTTGATAATAAACATTAGATTTTGAAAGTTCCTGTGCCTTTAGACACAATGTCTTGGCAAATTCTCAGCATCTTGCCTACCATCTGTATACACCCATTTGCTCCACTTAGTTAACCTATTCCTAACTCTTACTCCTCAAGGAAGTGTATCTCCACACAATTTGAGGTGGCAAATAACTTGTCTGCCCCCAAATATTACTCTACCACCTGGCTACTGAGCCTGAAATTTCCACTATGGTTCATTTATTCTAATTTTGTCTACTTACTACATCTGTTTATCCTTCCAGCTACCCACCAATCTATCAAAAAAATATTGTCTGCTCTGTGCCAATCACTCTGTTGCATTCTGGAAATTCATTGATAATTAAAGCAGACGTGGCTTTTGCCTTTGAGTGTACGGCCTATTGGGTGAGACACAATAGACATGTAAAGGGACACAGAAGTGATTCACTTTAAATTGTGCTATGTGCTATGATGAATATGAATGCA
Source organism: Papio anubis (assembly GCF_008728515.1). Lineage (NCBI taxonomy): Eukaryota > Metazoa > Chordata > Mammalia > Primates > Cercopithecidae > Papio > Papio anubis. The sequence goes on from NC_044996.1 coordinate 25,181,874, forward strand.
ATGGGTGTCATGACAAAAGATAACAGGAAGGAATCTACATAGCGTGCTCAGGTGTCAGTTTAGTTGAAACTTTTTTTTTTTTTTTTGAGACAGGGTCTTTTTCTGTTGCCCATACTGCAGTGCAGTGGTGTGATCATAACTCACTGGAGCTTCAACCTCCTGAGTTCAAGCGATCCTCCTGCCTCAGCCTCCCAAGTAACTGGGACTACATGCATATACTACCACACTTGGCTAATTTTTAAATGTTTGCACAGATGGGGTCTCACCATTTTGCCTAGGCTATTCTTGAACTCCTGGCCTCAAGTGATCCTCCTGCCTTGGCCTCCCAAAGTTTTGGAATTATAGGCATGAGCCACCATGCCTGGCCTCAGTTGAAACTTACATTCTACTAGAGGGAACTCCATTTAAAGTACATATACAGCTGGGTGTGGTGGCTCATGCCTGTAACCCCAGCACTTTGAGAGGCCAAGGCAGGAGGGTCCCTTGAGCCCAGGAGTTTGTGATCAGCCTGGGCAACATACCTAGATCCCATCTCAAAAAAATTAAAAATAAAAATATAAATACAATACACATATACCATGTAGCAGGGGTATGCACTAACTTACTAGAGTGGTCACATTCACAGAGGATAGGACTCTGAGGGCATGGGTCTCAGAATAGATTGGTTTTTTTGGTAGACTGTGGGTCAGAGAGAAGAGAAGTAGACCAACTGAATACTAAGTGTTGTTTAAAAGGTTATCTTTCCTCATTCCAACCTTAGCACCGAGAGGTAGGTAGGTGTCAACTCTATTCTAGGGATAGAAAAAGCAGTTTCTGAGAGGTTAAGCAATTTGACCAAGGTCACAAGGTTAGTTGGTGGCAAACCCTAGGAATAGGAAAGCTAGAGTGTTATGTGTGGGAGGAGTAGGGGGTTGGATAAAATCTAAGGCCTACCAAAAGGAAAACAGAGGCAAAAAAAAAAAAAAAAAAGGATATAATGTCATTAGCCAAACATGAATTAAAAGACCTGGTCCCGTCTTTAAATTGGTTACAATTCACCTGCAGAAAGATGAGGAACTCATGATAAAGGGCAGAATAGTATAAGCAATACTAATCGTCAAGTCAAAACTGTGCGTTATGACTGAGGAAGATAAACAAGAAACATGCAAGGGAGGAGTCAGGAAACTTTGAAAAGGCTACTGGGAGGAGGTTGTCAAAGCCATTGAAAATGGAGACTTCCTTTAAATACAGTGCTTGCTTCCTCTTGTTTGGATGAAGTAGTTTTAGATTTCAAGCAAGTTAGGTACAAAACAATGATTACTGAACTGTCTGGAAGGTCAACAGACACATTATGATCATTGAGTTATGAATCACTGAAGGCTGTATGGGTCCAGGCAACATCCCATCTGCGGGTGCTATTTCAGGTCGAAATGCATAATATCAGTTGTTGTCCCCAGCTCCACTTCCCGTCACTAAAATGTGACAGTGATTAAATGCAAAATGCAAATATTACAGTATGTAAGTACAAATTTAAAACAATAATGGCCTCTTGTCAGACAATACGGAAAGGCAAAGTTGCATGGAATTTGTTATTATACTTGCAAATGCAGCAATATTTACAATGGGTTGACACAGAGCTACATAACCCAATACAAGGCGAGGGAAGAATTATGGAAAGCAGGAAAGCAAAATTGTGAACACAGAACACTGCCTTTAAGGAATCACAAAGGAAGGCATGAAGAGGGAGGAAAACAGTTTCAAGGTCAGTGTTCCTAAGACATTTTGGAATAGCCCCCATGCTCCTAATTTCTTTTATGAATCAAAGCAAAAGCCAAAGGATCAGTTTTTTGAAGTTTGCTTATGGCCTAACGTCCTCAGTGTCAACTCTAATTTCTTAATTGTCTTATACTTCTTAAATCTCTCATTTTTCTATGAACCATGAGATCCACGAGGCCAGAAACCATGTCTGTCTTGTTCACCATTCTATTTCTAGCATCTAACAGTGCCTGGCATGTAGTGCCTGCTCAATAAATATTTGGTATTTGAACGAATAATTGTTCTCCTGGCTGCCTTGAAAGCTCTCGTGGCTTTTCTCTCCTACTAAGAAATTGCCTCCAGGCTCTGTATCTCTCCTTATCCAATTATTTTCACTAAAACCTGCTTATTTTATATCTTATTCTCTCAGAGACTCTCTAAAGAGAGAAGATTTTAACAATAAGATTAATAGTTTCAGGCACTGCATTAATCTGGGTCCAACCAGAAAAATAGAAAACCACTGTAAGTGTTTAAAATAGAGGAAATTTAATGCCAGGAACCAGTTACACAGATGGTGGGGATACACATAAGGGCAGTCTTGCCTCCCAGATCAAGAGTATGTTGAAAGCAGTTCTCTTGATGCTTAATTCTGTTATGAGCTCATGCAGTCTAAGGGTTGGAAAGAATCTTAAACTTCGTTAAGCTCCAACTCATCAGATGGCTGTTGTGCCACAGATGGCTATTGCCTACTCCAACATCTCTTCTTCTCTTTCTCCTCAGGCACAGAATGCCTATTTTTAGATGAACACATTTCTACCCAGAATCAAAGAGATTCTGTTTTTCTGACCTTCCTTGCAGCTAGCCAAGGCCATGAGACTAACTTTTAGGCAGTAATATGTAAGCAAAGGTGTCATGTGGGACTTCCAGGGAGGTTTCTGAAAAGGAGTGGACACATTTAAGAGGCGCTTCTTTTGGTTTTTCTTCCCTCCTTTTTGAGGCCTATAGTGAAGACATGTTGTGGGAACTCCATAGGCCCATGACGTATCCTTGCGGGTAGAAGACATGGGATAGGATTATACAACAGGAAGACAGGACCCTAGGTCCGTGATGACACTAGAGAATTATCCTGTAGCTTTGGACTGCCCACTTCCAAACCACTTTCACATGAAAGAAAAATAAACTTCTATATTATTTAGCCATTGTTGTTGAGTTTTCTGATCTTTTGCTTTCTTTCTATTATATACAACTGAATCTAATCCTAACTAATCCAGTTATATCGTTTTTATTGCATCTGAGACAAACGGCCATTTAACTTTGGCTTGGATACTTCCTGTGGTGGGAAACTTACTAATTCTTTGGGTGGACTTTGTATCTTTGAACAGCCATTACTAATGAAAAATTTTCTTAACTGATTGCAAATTTATATTTATTAAGATTTTACTTAAGGGTGTTTAAATGGTTTGGGGTCACAAAGAGCCTTCAAATTATTTTTTCACGTCACGTATTTGAAGATATGTCATGTTCCTCGGAGTCAGCTCATCTCCAGTTTAAATATCTCCAATTCTTTCAACTACTCCCTACAAGACATCGTTTCTTCATTTCAATAAGTTTGACCTAGCTTCATGTATTAGTTCACACAGCAAGCCCTATGGAAAAGAGCTCCAGGCTATGAGATTCAGCTATGTTGCCTGCAGCCCAGTTTATTTAATTTATTCAATTGAATTAAGGAAAAGGTACTTTCTACTTGCTCTTGTGTAAATTAGCAGCCTGAAGTTTACATAATGGACCTCACTATTTTGGGTGGTCTAAAATTGAGGTTAAAACAGACACGATTATTTAATCCTATACTATATTATTATCAGTGTGTTCAGCAAGAGACTTAAAGTTTTAATTCATTATTAACCACATTGTACACAAACCAGCTTCTCCTTTTACACAGTAAGAGGCAACATTCCCAGAGTCATTAGCTATTGCTTAATCTTTTCAAACAAAGCTCCCTTCTTAAATGTTTCTGTGGATGTAGCCAATTCAGACTGTTGGGCTCTCATCTCTAGGGCCGTCTGCTTAGCACCTGTCGATCACTTCTAATGGCAACATATTCTTGGAGTCTACTGAGAAACGGCTTTCCATATGTGTTAGAAGAAATTTATAGTCTTTCAAAATGTACGTCTAAGAGTTATGCTTCTCCCCCACCACCCAACTAGAAGAGTGGCAAATGCCATTGGCTCCTACCTGTCAAATTCAATAAACTAATTTTTTTGTCATCTCAGCTGACACTTCTATGGCATTTCACACTGTTGACTACCTCATTTTCAAAATTATCTACCCCTTTGTTTACCAACATGGCATCCCTACTGGTTCTTCTTCTGTATGTGGCCATTTCTCAATTTCCCGTGCTGGGTCCTCTTCCTCTAATCACCACTTAATTGTTGCTGTTCTTCAGAGCCCTGACCATGGCCATCTGTGCTTCTCATTTTGCGCCTTTACCCCATACAATCCCATCTACTTCTGTATAATCAGCATAGGCTGATGACCTTTTAGTCTGTATCTCCAGCTCTGAACTCTCTCTTCTGAGCTCCAAATCAGCATTTTCAACTGACACAGGGGTGGAGCTCTTGATGACACACAGGCATCACAAACAATGAATCTTCAAAACTCATTATCTTCCCACCCACAACTCAGATATTCAAGCTAAAATCAGAGAATCAGGCACTTTCTTACCTTTCTGTAGTTATTCCTGTCAATAAACATGTCATTTAGAGATGTGAAAACTGAGGCTGAGTGCTCAAGTAGCTTGTCTATAAATCTCGCAGCTACTACAAGATGATTTTTTAAAATTTATTTTTAAATTTTCTTTTTTTTTTTTTTTCCTTTTTTCTAAGCCCATACCTTACAAGGACACTACAAGACAAATTCTAACACATTTCAGTCTAACTCTGGAGCTGGAACTCTTAACTCTTATGCTAAATTCCCCTTACTAGGTAGTTCTATTATAGAATATTTTGTCTTCATCTTGAAAATCAGAGAGCAAGACCCTGAGGGAAGAGAACACTTAAGAGGAAAGGGTTGTTGAAACATTAGGTTAGGAGGGAGGTGAGGTACCTGAACAACTGGGAGAAGTAAAAGCTCAAAAAGTGCAGGGAACAAAAGGCAGTTGAAGGAAAAAGTGCCACGAGCCAGGGCAGAGCAGGAAGGGCCTCAGGCCAAAATAGTCTCTCTTAGGGTCTTATTGAGAAACAAGTGACCTCACTAGGATTCAATCAAGATTGTAGGTAAGCGGTTTCCAGGTGGGAAAGGAAAAAACCTTTTGGTAATCCCAAACTTTGATTTCCACATAACTTGTAATGAAATCAAAAGGGCCTGTTGACTGATACATGTGAATGGTAAACATGATGAATAGCTGCAAAACATAATAATTAGCATTACTTTGGAACAGAAGCAAAGGTACAATTATCATAGCCCATTCAGCCATGAAAATTAGAAGCAAATTGACAGTAAAATAATTATTCTCAAAACATTTTTTCAACAGTTTTATTAAGCATCTTTCTACTGTAGTCATTTTTATTTCTTCTGCTCCAAATTCTGTCAGCCACTTTTTTTTTTTTTTTTTTTTTTTTTTTTTTTTTTCTGGCTTTACACTTAGCAACCCATTAGGAATGAAACTCATTTTCAGTACACAAAAGGCTTTGGGACAGCAAATTTCTTTAATTTTAACATTCTCTCAGTATCTGCTGCTTGACCAAATAGATATATTCCAACAATATTGGCTACAAGATAAATTCTATTTTGCTCTTGCTTACATTAGAATGCTGAGGATGTGTTCCCATGAGTTTCTCCCTCCTTGTACCCCACCGAATGGAATGTTAAAAATACGGAGAAAGGTCAGTATCAAGAAGACATTTCTTAGATAGCATTGATGCCGTGATTATTAGGGGGTGGGGGAAAGGTGTTTTGTTTGGGTTCTTTCTTCTGCCATAGGTCCACTGTTCCTCTTACCCTTTTTCAGGAAAATAATTTATTCTAAACCTGTTATTCTAAACCTGTTTGTCTTCACTCTTCTTATGGATCTAAATAGTATCTAGAAAGTATAGGTGTGATGCTGTATCTCACCACTAAGTGCTACGTTTTAATACAAGTTACTCCAGCATGAAAATTCCTTACATTATATTCTTAGCTACTTTAAAAAGTAAGGTAAATGAACTTCTTTATCAATATCTAAATTAGAACTCAGGTAAAGTGAATTTGCTTAAAGCAAGGAGCAAGGTAAATTTATTTAAAACATGGGAACATTTTAGTTAAAATTCACATTTCTATCACCTCCTTCTAAATGACATTGTCAAAATGCTTTCACATGGCTTATGGTTTCATTTATAAAGTAGCTAGAAAAAAGCCCAATACTTAACCCTAAATAGCTACTGATTTGTTTTTGAGGTAACTGAGGCCGTACAGCCTTTATAAATTGATTAAAAGGCAGGAATGATAATTTCTTTCATGTGTCTCAGTTTCCAAATGCCAAGTTTGTTATCCTTAGACTAGGCATATAACCTCTGGGTTGTTATATTTAAAATAATAACTTATCACTGTCCTGTTTTCTTATAGTATTATATGAATTTATGGATTAATAATCAGAAAATTCCTTCTGGATGAATCTGGCTTTTGTTTCAAGGTGTCTAGCAGGCACACAATGATATAACTAGCTTATGAATTCTGAATTTTTAATTCAGTATTTAGATTATATTCAGAATTCAGAAAGTAATTCCTTTCTCTGAATTACTTTGTCCTTTTCTCATGTTTTTATAAGAATTTAAGGCCTGCCAGATTGGATCATGCCAGTATTTCCTATAGTGTAAGATTCTACCTTCAACTGTGGCATTAAGAGAAATTTTGTGGCAAGATGGATATATTTGCTTTTCATGACAGCAACCTTAAAAGCTTAGGAACAATCCCTAATAATCTTTTTTGCCCATATTTAAAAATTATTCTTATTATTTTTACATTGACAAATTAAAATTATATACATATATGGTATACAGCATAATTCAAACATGTATACATTGTGGGATGGCTAAATCAAGCTAATTAACATATGCATTACCTCATAGACTTATCATTTTTTTGTGATGAGAACACTTAGAATCTACTTTCTTAGTAATTTTCAAGTATACAATACATCGTTATTAACCACAGTCACCATGTTCTACAATAAATCTCTTGAAATTATTCTTCCTGTCTAAATACAATTTTGTGTCCTTTGATTCCTAATAACCTTAACTACTCTTAAGGATCTGTCATACATAATTTTTTCTTAACATCATTGTAACCTTCTTATATTTTTCATTTGGATTACTATGTTTTTCTACATACTGATAAACAACTGATTTGACTAAAATTTATCCACTGAATTGCCTGATTTATTGACAGAGTAAACTGAATGTTTTGGCATTTTATAGATGTAGCCAAAGGCACACACCAAACAAGCAAACTGAATGGGAAAATGCTTGTGACAGTTTGGCCTGAGGGTACTGTCAAGCTCCCCTGGCATTCTAGAAGATCCCTTTCCAGGGAAAGCAAAGCGCATGGCAAGACAAATTATCAGATCAGGTCAGCATCAAATTTCAATAACCATGGAAAAAAATGTAGGAACGGGTGGCAGACCCGAATCAGGAGCTAAGCACCAGGTGGTATCAAACATATATGAGGGTGTGACTTATCTGACCTTTTTATGACATTTGACCTTGATGGTCACTTGATTTCTTTTTTTTTTTTTTTTTTTTTTTGAGACGGAGTTCGCTGCCTGTGTCACCCAGACTGAGTGCAGTGGCCGATCTCTCAGCTCACTGCAAGCTCCGCCTCCCAGGTTCAGGCCATTCTCCTGCCTCAGCCTCCGAGTAGCTGGGACTACAGGCGCCCGCCACCACGCCCGGCTAGTTTTTTGTATTTTTAGTAGAGACGGGGTTTCACCATGTTAGCCAGGATGGTCTCGATCTCCTGACCTCGTGATCCGCCCGCCTCGGCCTCCCAAAGTGCTGGGATTACAGGCTTGAGCCACCGCGCCCGGCCGGTCACTTGATTTCAAGATAAGAGTTGGGAAACTCCTGTGGCTTGGGCCATGTGGTTCCAGATGATTCAGTTACTGACAAAATCACTAATGGGGGAAGATATTTATAGAAGTGTAGAATCCCAAACTAACAAGGATTGGGCCTGCTCTAATAGTTACTGACCACATTTCACTTGCACTGTTAGATTCCTTTTTGAAAACTGTCTCTTAAAGGGATGGTTTCAGACTGTAGTCTGAAATATGAGTCTTTTCAGAAGAGGATTACTAGTGAGATGAAGGGACTCCAAGTCATGACATAAGGAACCCAGGATGTTTAATTAGGAGTAAAAAATACTTAGGGAGGGTTATTTTTTAGAGGAGGGATCAAATTTGTCCCGTGTGGCTACATATAACAAATCTAGGAACAGATTTCAGCTTGATATAAGGAAGAATTCTCTGTGACTTGGATCAGCGCTAACAAAAATGGGCAGCCTTAACAGCATTGCCTGTTATCATAGGTCTTTGGATACACTGAGGTAGGGTACACAATGGGCAGGAAGAGGGTAGAGGGTAGTTCTGAAGTGTATGAATGCTTGGGCCAAGTCAGTCATTAGTAGACTACCGGATCTGTATGACCAGTTAGTGAAGATTCAAGAAAAAACAAAAATACTGATATAGATTTCCAACTTTTAATTTTTTTAACCAAGTGAAGTCTGATAAGGTTTTAGAGGGGCAATGGATAACATTTCCCTTGTCTTCCTGAGTCTGAAATTCATCAGAATTTGGAGCCAGAATGCCTGGGTTTGAATATAGACTGTCACTTACTAGCTGAGTGACCTCAGGAAAATTATTTAAACCTTCTGTGCCTCAGTTTCTTCATTTGTAAAATGGGGATAATAATACCTACCTCAAGTATAAAGCATGTGAATGGCATGTTGTTCATAATAAATGCCTTCAAAGTGTTAGCTATTAGCTCTTAATTGGCATACAGATACAGAAGTTAGCTGAAAGATCAAATGTCACCTTTAGCACAGATACAACTGAAGTGGAGATTGTGGATTTAGATCTTCAGTCAAATGGGTGTACTAATACGTCACCCCTGATCAGTTTACCCATCCAGTCATTGACCTATCTGTACAACTATAGGTCTTCTCCATAGAAGTTGGTTTCTTTCCTGTTTGGCATAGAATGTGGGCATTTTGTGGATAAGATGGCTCCAGAAAGTGAGAAACTCAGAAGGGGCCAAGTCAAAGACACTCACTTTTTTCTTTGAAACTTACTAAATAAAATAATTCACTTTTCCTACTATGGTGAGGAGTAAATGAAGAGTAGGGAAGGTAGGAGTATTTTTCTAGTGGAGCTCTCTTTCCATGTATATATGAGGCAAAAAATGAAGGTTCACCCTCTAAGGAGAACACTAGGGAAAGAAGAAAAAACAAACTGTCATTTAAAACACCATCATTTCATACCCCAAAAGTAGAAGGGACATAATCTCAGAGTGAAGCAAAGTCCTTTAATACATTTAGCTTCCTACCACATTGCCCTTATTGTTTTACAGACCTGAAAGATTTCATTAGGATTTTGCACAAGTCCCTGAAACTGGCCTTTGGGAGCCACTGAAATAGATGACTTTTCAGATCCTTCTAACCATGAGATGTTTTAATTCTATGATAGAATTTCATTTGTACCTGGACCACAGAAGAGAACCAAGGGACTGGACCTAGGTCAAGGGACAGGCAGATCCTGAAAATATGTTTGTAAAAGGGTTGGCAGTCAGACCCAGAGCAGAGTACTTTTTCTCCTTGGAATTCTTAATCATATTTCCCAACTGTCAGTATGGAGAAAAATTTATCTAAAAAGACTAGAGGGTTATCATGAGGAGAACTCGATGTTGAACCTCTGCTTTGGGCTCTCCATTGCCAGCCTGTGCACCATAATAGTTGGAAGAAAAGACAGAAATGCCAGTTTTGGCATCTCCCTCAGTAATAACATTTCAAATGTCTTCGCTTTTTTTGTCTTAACATTTTATTACCAGCTTGTAGTTCTTCTCATCCCACGTGTGGTCCCACATTCCCCCTTGTGAACTGATGAAGCTACGTTGCAGCAAATTGAAATAGAAAACCACATATCCAGGGTGATTTATCATTAATGTGAAATTCTATCCAAACCTGAAAGTCAAGGAACAGGAATCCCAAGCTGTTTCAAAATTCATATTACAAGACAGACAATCAGATGCCCCAAACCACAACATCTTGTACTCTATTAATCGTATACTGACAGAGCCCTTTGGTTGCATTTGTATTTCCAAATAAATACAAACATATGTCACCATTTTTTATTGATTTTGGAATTTCCTAGGAAGGAAACGCTGTTAAATTATAACAAACGGTGTCAACTAAAACAAATAGTGCAAAACCCATTAAGAAGGCATTTGTTGCAGAACTTGGTTTGATTTGTTGGCATCAGTTGAAATCATGTCAAAATCATGTCTCTGGAAACCAAATAAAAATTTGTTTGCAAATTTGTCTGCGGCAAGCATTTCTAGCACATAAAAATCCTTAAGAATCAATATGGTTTTATTCAGTATGCAAATGTATTGAAAAGCATTACGGCAAAAATTCCATTGCTGAATTATATGATAGCGTTAGTGAATTAATAAATAATAATAGATGATAAATAATATAGGGACTGAACTAGATAATACATTTATGAAGAAGTAGAGGGAGAAAAAGATTAAAGGGATAGTCTTGGGAGAAGATCAATTTTCAGATAAGCTAAAATAACATTTTATATTCAGAAAATTAATGGAGTTAAGTCCTGTAACGCACAAAGTCCAGTTGAAGTAAATTTCACTGCAGACTGTAAAAAGGAAAGGAGATGGAAATTGCCTAGTTCTGAAGTGATAACCATTGGAGTTCTAATATGAATCAGTCTGCGTCTATGATTTGCATGACTGTGTTTGCCTTCCAGGTAATTGGGAATTTAATTGCTATCAGGATAAAATTTGAGTATTATTTGCAAATTATATCAATGCAATGCATCCCAATGTGCGTTTTTGAGAGTGATTGTAATTAGGCAAATGGAAGGGCTGCAGTTGGTGCTGGACTTCAGTATAGAACTTAAAAAGAGCTTATCTTCAGCATACTCCAGATTCTCTACTGCTACTACCCTCTTGTTCCTCACCTTACAGTGATGTTCGAACTGCACCTGACCTTTTTGTCCCTCTCTCTGTTTCCTCCTCACACTGAAACAGACCCCTTCTAATCTCATTCCTGATATGTTTAAAGGAGCTCGTTAATGTCTTTATCCCTTATCTCTCCCAGATACTTTCTTTCTCTTTTTGCAAAGTAAAAAAATACAAAACCCAAGCTGAATCTCAACCACCATCTACTATCACCATAGTTTTATAAAAAGAAGGGGGCTTTAATGCCTCCCGGCCCCCAGGACATCATCTCAGGAAGGACATCATCTCAGAAAAATAGACAGCTTTTAACTGAATACATTTAGCTTTTTGACAAACTCTCATTACATTGACCTTATTTTTCTAATTTTTTTTTTAAAGCCAAATTTTATCACAGCCCAGCACTATTTTGTAAACTGATGTCTGAAAACTGCTGTGATGTTGCAAAGGGAAGAGGTACTGATTTTTTGTGGTGGGGTAAAGTATAGTTATGGAACAAAGCAGGATGAAGCTAGGAGGTTCATCTTAGGGATCAGACAGTAGCAACAGGCTCTGGGGTAAAGTAGAAAGAATACATGGAATATAGGGACGACAAGTAAGGCTATATCGGTGGGGAAGCATGTTGGAGAGGGTTACAAGGACTTTACAAACATGGCTACTCAAGGGGAAATGACTATAGGTTCTTCCCATGGCTCTTACAACCTCCTTGACATGAATGGTTAGAATTGTAGGACTTTGTACGGTGTGGCTGGCCTTTTGCTGGCCATGTCACACTGTGCAGCCAGCTTCCTTGCTGCAGTGATTGGATATTGCAATTCCCCTTCCTCTGTAAGCAGCACTGATATAAGCCCATTTTGGGTTGGCAAGACAGCATTTTTTATTGATTTGAATTCTGCAAAGTGTTCTGTAAGCAAAGTCTTCTAGAATCAGGGAGAGCAAAGTTGCTGAATTATGCATATGTTATATGTACATAGTATATTTGTACGCGTGTGTGTATTCCAACTTCTAAAACAGATTATACCAGTTTCTTTTTTTTTTCCTTTGCAAAAAAAAACAAAGACCAAAAGAGCTCAATCAAAGCTTCAACTAAGTGGTGTCAAGGTTCCAGCTTTGGGGGTTGTTAGAAGCATCCTGAGGAAAAATTCAACAGAACAATGCCCTGTTGTTACTTGTGAGTGAAATCTACAGACCATCAGAGGGAGTACTTTAGCTGCTGTGAAAGGGCTTAGAGGGAGCCAGATAATAAATGTACAACAATCCAATGTCAGAAATGATCACTATTGCAAAATGAGACTGAAAGTCTATTTTTTTTTTTTTTTTTAGCAATTTATGCAGATGAAGTCCCAACTCTGGCCATGGCCAATATTAGCTGGATAATTCTTTGAATCTGGCTAATGTGGAATCTTGCAAGGACAAAGAGGATTTGCTCATGAACTGGTAAGAGAGGTACTGGTCATGCATGCTTAAATGTGCTAATAGTTCTGGTCTTTAATGGTACCGACTTAATGAAGATGATGTTATGCATTTTTAATTGTTCGCCTATGATTCGACATTAGCCATGCCTTTCTAATATGAAGATTTGTTGGCCAGAACTGACATTAGCTGAAAGTGGATCCTTAACTTGTCAGTTCCTCCCACATCTTCCTTGCCTTTGTTTTCCCTAGTGCCTTTCAACTGAATTGATGAGCCCTATCTGCAGACCCAGATCACCCCCTAACCCTTTCCTAAATCAATGTTTAAAATGGCAGAAAATATATCAACAACCTCAGACTAATTTAACAGGGCTTGAAACACTGAGCCGGGAGTGAGCTTTGTGCGTTCATTACACCCCTGAATTGCAGTGCTCCTCGCCCCCTTTCTAGGTTACTTTTGCTCTGTTCTCCCACTGTGCAGTTTGGTAATTTGGCCTTGTTTCCCTCTAGGACTAACTCCCCATGCAGAACCTTGCCTAACTCCTGCCAAACTTTTCTTCCTAGACTCTGCCCTAGCCCATTTCTTTGATACCTTATCAGTTGGCAAGATATGGACATATCATGATGATGATGCACACTGTGCTTCACTTCTGGGTTGAAACCTTTCTAGAAGTTCTTGTTACTGAGTTGGCTCTCCTCCCTCTGACTATTATTTGAGGCTATAAACACTGCTCTAGGTATTCCCAACTGTCCTGGCTGAGATCCTGCTCTGCAAACTGTGGTCAGATTCCCTCAAAACCTATTCTAGTTAATGGGTCTTTGCTTGGTCCAACTTCCTCTCCCCTCATGCATTGTGGCTGAATCCATCTATGATTTGTCTTTGTAGTTGATGTGAGGGTTTCTGCAAAAAGCTCTATCTCCAAAGTCTCCATCTATGATACCTGAAATTTCTTGCTATTAGAGATTCAGTACTTTGACATAGGATATTTTCTATAGGTAATGTCTGTAAGAATGCATATATTCCAGGTGTCTCAGGGTGTTCTAGGTTAAGCTGTGGTAATGAGTAAACCCAAATATGTAATAGCTCAATATAATAGTTTATTTCTTGCTCACATAGCAATCCTGTGTGGGTTCTCAAGTCAGCAGGGTGGTTCTCCTCCCCACAGTCATTTTGAGATTCAGGTTTTCCCCATTTTGTGGCCCCTCAATTCCCTAGGGCCTCTTTGGCATCTATACACAGCTGGTGGAAGAAAAGAGCCAGACTGGAGTAAGACCCTTTTCTTAAAAGCTTTGACCTGAAGGTGGCGCCCTGTACGTATTCTCACATGCCATTGGTCAAAATTCAATCACATGTTCACATCTAATTGCAAGGGAGGCTGGGGAATGTAGTCTAGTCATTTTGCCAGGAAAAATATGGGAGAATAGATTTAGGAGGACAGCTAACAGTTGCTGCCATACCAAATAAGGATAACATGCTAACCCGTTTTCAGTCTTTAATGCCCTAACACAGTTTGGCTAATTAAATTGCTAATATCTTGGAAAACAGATGACGAAATAACAGGATATGAGCTAGGTCAGGAGAACAAAGTAGAGGAGTGTAGAGAATACATAGCCAAACATAGTTCATTGAATGGAAAGGTCAGATTTCCTTGAGGTGAAAAATTTGCAGAGATAGTGAGAGGTGACAACGTGCTAGCAGCCCTAGCTTGCTCTTGGCGCCTCCTCGGCCTCGTGTCTGCTCCAGCCGCACTTGTGGAGCCCTTCAGCCTGCCGCTGCGCTGTGGGGGCCCCTCTCTGGGGCTGGCCAAGGCTGGAACCGGCTCCCTCTGCTCACGGGGAGGTGTGGAGGGGGAGGCGCAGGAGGGAGCCGGGGCTGTGCACGGCACTTGCAGGCCAGCACGGGTTCTGGGTGGGCACGGGCTCCACGGCCGGCCTCGCAGCCGGTCCCGCAGCCGGCGCCTGCTGGGCTTGATCAGGGAAGAGCTCCCTCTGGGCTGCCGGACTGCCCGGGCTAGGAGCCGCAAAGTCCTGCAGCGAGTGCCAGTGAGAAGTAAAGCTGGCTGGGCTTCTGGGACGGGTGGTTATTTGGAGAACTTTTCTATCTAGCTAAAGGATTGTAAATGCACCAATCAGTGCTCTGTGTCTAACTAATCTGGTGGGGACTTGGAGAACTTTTGTGTCTAGCTAAAGGATTGTAAACACACCAATCAGCACTCTGTCAAAACGGACCAATCAGCTCTCTGTAAAATGGACCAATCAGCAGGATGTGGATGGGGCCAGATAAGGGTATAAAAGCAGGCCACCTGAGCCAGCAGGGGCAACCTGCTCTGGTCCTTTTCCACGTAGTGGTGGCTTTGTTCTTTTCCTCTTCCCAATAAATCTTGCTGTTGCTCACTCTTCCAGTCTGCACTGTTTTTATGAGCTGTAACACTGCGAAGGTCTGCAGCTTCACTCCTGAAGCCAGCAAGACAACGAACCCACCAGGAGGGACGAACAACTCTGGATGGGAAGAATGAACAACTCCGGATGTGCCGCCTTTATGAACTGTAACACTCACTGTGAAGGTCTGCAGCTTCACTCCTGAGGCCAGCAAGACCACGAACCTACTGGAAGGAATGAACAACTTCAGACGTGCCACCTTTAAGAGCTGTAACACTCACCGCGAAGGTCTGCAGCTTCATTCCTGAAGTCAGTGAGACCATGAACCCACCAGAAGGAAGAAACTCTGGACACATCTGAACATCTGAAGGAACAAACTCTGGACACACCATCTTTAAGAACTGTGTAACACTCACCACGAGGGTCCGTGGCTTTATTCTCAAAGTCAGTGAGACCAAGAACCCACCAATTCTGGACACAATAGGACTCTTAGAAAGTCAGGGGTTAGCCTGAGCACGGTGGCTCATGCCTGTAATCCCAGCATTTTCGGAGGCTGAGGCTGGTGGATCACTTGAGCCCAAGAGTTTGGGACCAACCTTGGTGACATGGTGAAACCTCATCTCTACTAAAAATACAAAAATCAGTCAGGCATGGTGGCGCCTGCTTGTAGTCCCAGCTACTATAGAGGTTAAGGTGGGAGGATTGCTTGAGCCTGGGAGGTGGAGGCTGCAGTGAGCCATGATTGTACCACTGCACTCCAGCCTGGATGACAGAGCGAGACTCTGTTGGAAGGAAGAAAGAGAGAGAGAAAGAGAGAGAAAGAGAGAAAAAGGAAAGGAAAGAAAGAAAGAAAGAAAGAAAGAAAGAAAGAAAGAAAGAAAGAAAGAAAGAGAAAGAAAGAAAGATAGATAGATCGGTCAATATGAGGGTACTGGGAACAGGAGAGACAAGGGGATGGAAACAAAGTAAAGATGAAAAGGATGTCTCAGTTTGTTTCAGGTTAGCCCTGCTTCTACACCCAAGATGCTTCCCTGGTGAGGGTCTTCAAAATGTGAATAATCCAGCGTTGTATTTAGTTCTGTGTCATCTGTCTTTGTGAAAGAGAGGGAGCCAAATACTCCCAGAGCCTAGGTTCTTAGTGTATCCCACCAGGTTCCTGATCTTATAAGATTTTTCAACTTAGTACAAAACCAGAAGAATTAAAATCCCATCAATTTCACCATTCTTTGGTCTTTGCTCAGATCACAGTGAAAGGATAGTTTTCTTCCAGCTATTCATTTGGTGTCAGGCTACCCACTGGGAGCCTTATTATATATGAGGCAAAATCTCTTCATATAGGAATGGGTTCTGTTTCCTGTTAGACATGCCACGTTACACAAACAAGGACTGACCCCTAGTTCATTTATGTCCTCTTTTCCTCCACAGCCCTACAGACTGTGAGAGATTGACCCATGCTGGTGACCGACCAACACATCCTTAGCTAGCTGGGTCAGAGCATGAGTTTGTTCAGAAGGGGACAGGGAGGTGAGTGGGAAGCTGGAGGTTGCCAAGCAATGAACCTCAGATGTTATCTGCAGAGCTGTTAACGGGGCTGAATCTGATTTGTGTTTAGCCTGTAAGCACTTTGCAAAGGTAGATGGGAGGCAAAGGTCTGGAGATGCAGAGGCATAGAAACCATGGATTTTGCTTTTTAGCTTGTGTCCTGGATATGTTCACTGGGCAGCAAAAAGAATCATTGAAGGTGGAGAGTCACGGGCAGTCAATCCATTCTGGATGAATAGATTTCTAAGGGTCTAAGGGCCTCATTAGTATAGACAGTTATCCATGTAATGTGATGTGAGGCGTGCTCCAAAATATCATTTTCTTGCAGTGCCTGAAATACCATCATTAAAGATCACCCTTTGAAAATCTTTCAAAGCAATTATAATAACTAAGTTTATTTAATAAGAAATTATGTAGCACTTACTATACACTAGACACTATTCTAAAGGCTTTATAGATATTAACACACTTATTCCTTGTAACAACCCTATGAGGAAGGTACTATGTTTAGTATCCTCATTTTACAGATGAGGAAACAGAGAGAGAGAGAGAGAGAGAGAGAGAGAGACCCAAGAACACACAGCTAGTGAATGGCAGAGCCAATATTACAAACCCAGGCAGACTGGCTCCAGAGTCTGTACTTTTAACCATTATTCTACACTGCCTTTTATATCATAGTATGTTACATTGATTTGGGGGAAGTGTAACCCATTCTAGCAGAAATTTATTAACCTAACCTTACTATTACCCCTTCCACCTAGTAAAGAGCAGCAAGACTCTGAATGATTTGCAGGGAAGAGGCATAAGGGGTCCTGATGAGACTACCAGGGGAAGGAGGGTATCAGGATGAGGGTATTGTTAAAGGGTTAGATCCCCCAGTACTTAGTCTCCCTAAACATGCATCACTCAAGGAAAAGTGCTTTTATCTCTATCTTCTACTTTGTATGAATTGGAGACAGGGTCTCACTCTGTTGCCCAGGCTGGAGTGCAGTAGCATGATCATAGACCACTGCAGCCTCAACCTCCCGGACCCAAGCGATCCTCCTACCTCAGCTGCTCAAGTAGCTGGGACCACAGGGACATGCCATCATGCTCAAATAATTTTTTTTTTTTTTTGTAGAGACAGGGTCTCCCTATGTTCCCCAGGCTGGTCTTGAACTCCTGGGTTCAAGTGATCCTCCTGCCTCGGTCTCCCAAAGTGCTAGGATTACAGGCACGAGCCACTATGCCTCGCCTCATTTCTTTTCTAAAAGACTGTATTTAGTATGCTCAGAGGTGGTATAGGCTGAACATGACACTAGGTAGACTCCCATCTACTCAGAGAAGAAAGAATGGTTTGGGCTGATTGGGAATCCATGGGCAACCATCTGAAAACCATTTTCTGTTCTGTAGTTGAAGTTAGTGCATCTTGCTGTCCCAGGATAGCTCCATGGAGGCTGCTCTGACAGGATTACTTCCTCTTGCCTGACTTTTCCATGGATAATTTGGTACTGGACACTGCTCTCTGATCACTCAGAGCTCCTGTTAGCTTTTTCCCATCTAACTTCTTCCTTACACCATTGAAAAAGGGCCACTGTTGTGTCTGCAGAATATTTTCACCTGATATCACATAGCCCATGGCTTTCAGTCTATATCTGGCTCTTTTACACTCCCTATCTGTGCCTCTTCAAATCTTCAATTCTTGTATTAGACCAAGCTTGTCCAACCTGTGGTTCAACACAAATTCATAAACTTTCTTAAAACATTTTGAGATTTTATTGTGATTATTTTTAGCTCATCAGCTATGGTTAGTGTTAGTGTATTTTATGTGTGGCCCAAGACAATGCTTATTCTTCCAATGTGGCCCAGGGAAGCCAGATGTTTGGACACCCCTGTATTAGAATATATGTCTCACTAGGTGTTCCAGAGGAATATCTGGTGGAAAAGGAGAGGGGCATGATGATTTTGGTGGGTATTACCTCACCAGTCTTTGTCCCTGGAGCAACTTTCATGGCTAGATACTATAACTAAGTTAGTCAGTTAGCAGAAATCTAAGCACCTACAACGTGCAGGATGCTGGATAAACCACTGCATGCCCTAGGCAATCTGAGCTGACCTACCGTGGTCATTAAGTTCTCTTCTAGAAAAAGAACAAATAGCGTTATCTTGACTGACAGACTTTTCATTCCCTGTGCATAACTGAGGATCCAGCTTCTACACTTTGGCGCTGAGCTCGTTGTCTTCATAATTAATGCTAAAAAGAGCAGATTTGGAAAGAACACAGGAACAAGAGGCTTTGTCTCCAGAGGGAGCCTTAGAAGTGGACTTGGTGCTTTTCCCCCCACACCATTAATCCCCTATGGTCACGTGCAGGGAATACAAATGCCCTCCTCAGGCCCTCAGGTTCATTTTCACCATAAGACAATTGACCTATCGCCACAGTGAGGAGCAAAGCCTCAAACAAAGCAGCTGCCGAAAGGACTTTGTCAAGCTGGAAATGAATTATTAATATGGCTCTGAAAAGGAACAGCATTGGAAACCAGGCTCTTTATTATTTACATTAATGAGCTGGAAGACGATGCAGTGAGCAAAATCCCAAGTTTGGAGAATGCTACATTCTGAAGGGCAACAATGAGTGAAGAAACAATGAAATCCAACAAATGTAAATTCAGACTACTGTCTCTGAACAAAAAGCGCAAAGAGGGAGTGTTTTCAGAGCAGGAAAGGGCTAACGCAGGGCGGCAAGTCATTACTGAAATTCCCTACCGTCAGTTTGTTTGAGAATGAAGCTCAGACTTAGGAAGGCAAGAAAACAAAAAAAAGCCTCAGATTGCCTGCTGGACAGACACAATGCTATACACCTATCAAAGGAGGCGGCATTATCTCTATTAGAGATGTGTGCCCCAGTACAATATGCCATTCGTTTCTTATCTAGGTTGAACGGGAAAGTCAATTATTCTAATACAATATCATATTCTGCTCCTCAGAGAGATTCCAAGTCTTCACAGCTTGATTGGCAGAGGAGTGTGTGTGTGTGAAGGCTTTCTGTATACTCTCTAACGCTAATTGCTTTCTTTTTGCTACATACAGAGCCCTGTTTCCCACCAATACCCCGCCCCACTCCGCATCATCATAAATGATCTTTTGATTAACCTTCTCTTTTTTTCACTCCAGCCATGTCGTCTAAATATTTCTCCCTGTTAGCCCCAGCCTGGCAATGCCAGAATTGATGTCTGCCTTCACAGGAAGCATAACAATCTCCTAAGATGAGAGATGCAACAACATTTTGCGCCATTAAATTAGATCCTTCCCCAGATGGGTATTTCTGTTTTATCTGAATTGTACTTTGTCCTATTATATCTCTTGGTTGCTGGAAATTTGGTCACTTACCTTCCTCTGCATTTCTGCCTTTTAGAGAGCTCCCAACTTCCGCCTCTTTTTGTCTTCAAGCATTTGTGGCCTTTTGGTTACTGGTTGTTTATCAGGCCTTGGACCCACTAGTTGCCTTCATTTTTCCTGCCCTCCTTTGCTCTGACTCTAGCTTGCCTACTTGGCCTAGTCCCATTACCAGCTCTGATTTCTAGAACCTGCATAATCTCTATCAGATTTCCTTACTTATCTGGGCTGCCTTCTCTCCTAGGTACTACTTTGACCTGCTACAATCAATACTTTGGAATGATGCTATTATGGGGACTTTTCCTTGTACAACTCCGTACCATTTCTTGCTAGTAAGGCTTTGGGTCAATTTGGGGAGAGAGAGGAGGATGGCTGAGGGGTGTGTGTGTGTGTAGCCATTTTGGAAGTTACTTTGAATACTTTTTGTTAAACTATTGCAGCAAGACAGGACATTTTAAAATAATCTTAAACAGTGTCAATAATATTGGTTTACAGTAATAGACTTGGGCTGCAGCTATCCTAATCCTGAATTTTGCATCAGAAAGGCCTTTGGCAATATTGAAGAAAGATTTGATTTGATTTAGCTGCTCCTATTAATGAAGCATAATATAGTGCATATGCATATGTTTTTCTTGAAGTAGCAACAGTTATGGATGATCGTAAATGATCTTTGGCATTTTAGACTTTAAAAATTGCTTTCAAATATATTATCCTGTTTAATCCTTTTATTAGGTTGAACCATGTGAAGCTGCTGATATTTGAGCATTTTGACCTACAAAAATGAAATGGCAATTTCATACAGCTCACTCTAATAGTTTACAGATGAGCAAATTGAGGCTTAGCAAGATGAAGTGGCTTCTCCAAGGTCATTCATTTCCACACTAAGTAGTAGAGCTGGGGCTCAAATTCTCCTGTCTCACTCTCATTTTCTCCCTTGCTCTGTACCTTTGTTGCAAGTTCAAGATTCTCTAAAAAGCACTGGCCACAAATTCCAGAGTTGAAGTACAAGTTTTTACGTATAGTGACCCACTGGAATAAATGATTTTGAAATGCTGCTGGATATTTTAAGAATAGTCTTAAAAACCTCAAATTGGCAAAGAAAAAAATAATAAATCATCACACAAATAGTAATATCCTAGCTGTGTGTTCTCTGGTTTGGAATATGACAGTATCTGCATATCTGTCTCACTCTTCTTTATCTCTTGATCCCTATCTTTTAAAACAATTTATTTGCTATGTCTTTTTTTCTCATCTTCTCTCCTTACTGCCTCCCACCGTCCTGGCCCCTGCCATTTATTTGTTTTGAGCTTAAGCTCTTGAGCTTCCTTCTTTCTTTAGTGGTTTCTTTCTTGGCCAAGACCTGATTGTACCACTGACCGCAATTCAATTCAATTCATTTCACCAAATAACATTGTAGAACAGGAAAACTGGAGTGTGGAATTAGACATCCCAGTGGCAGCCACAGCCACTTGTTCTCTGAGAGCTTCCTGTTTTCTCACCTGTCTGGAAGGTTCAGGAAGAGGCTGACAGGTACCCAGTCTTGCACTGCAGCTAATGCTGTCCCAAGAGAACACCCTTCAGACTTGAACAGCCTCCTCTCTTTGCTGGGCCAGAATACTATTGTGAAGTGGTGCTTTACTTAAGTCAAACCGGAGAGTACCGTGCATATTAATAAGCACCCTAATGAGCATTAATTTTTGATGTTCTTCATTAACAAGCATTATAAACTATGACAAATTTTGGTTTGACTTTGTGCCAAAATGAGGGCGAGTTGTTTAAAGCTGGAAATCCGAAAGCTTCCCCTGGGACTTGGAAGGCTGCTCATTAATACTTCTGGAGCTCCCAAAGTCAGATGAGACAAATATATGGCTGGATCTGGTTTCCACTGCCTCTTCTCCTGCCTGCCTTCATTACATCTTTCTTTTCTAAGCGGACTGTCTCCCTAACTGCACCCCCCGCCGCCCCCCCCCCCACACACACTCAAAATCACTTTTCACTTTAGACTGTTGGAAAAAATGCTCACATCTTGGGAGTTACTAGACCTAGTAATTGCCTGCAAATTTCAGATAATGAAACTTCCAGCTTCAAAACACAAATGCTTGGCAGGGATAAATAGATGGATGGAAAGATGTTTCTTTTAATTGAGAATTGGAAACTTCATTAGAATTTTTTTTAAAGAAGCCACATTCTGTTCTACTGCTTGTTGTTAAATAAGAAAAGTGCAAGCAATGATGTGTTTTAGTCATACATCAAACCCAAAGGAAGAAGAGGCATGCTAGGAGGGGCATGAAAAGGGTTTTTTTGGCTCCAAACTTGCTTTCTGTTGGGCCTGGCAAAGTGCCCAAATTCCTGTTGTTAGATTGCCTCTTTAGGGTGTTCTGTTTTAATAGAGCTAATGCTTTGTATTACCTGGGAGGGGTAATCCGTTAGTTACCTGGTAACAGAATTTAATTATTTAATTACACTAATTGCCACCCGGCAGGCTTTGGAATTAAGGGCTTAAAATACAAAATGTGCAGCTGGGCAAGGTGGCTCATGCCTGTAATCCCAGCACTTTGGGAAGCTGAGGTGGGCAGATCACTTGAGGTCAGGTGATTGAGACCATCCTGTCCTACATGGTGAAACCTTGTCTCTACTAAAAATACAAAAATTAGCTGGGTATGGTGGCATGTGCCTGTAATCTCAGCTACTCGGGAGGCTGAGGCACAAGAATCGCTTGAACCCAGGAGGCGGAGGTTGCAGTGGGCCGAGATCATGCCACTGCACTGCACTCCAGCCTGGTGACAGAGTGAGACTCCGTCTCAAAAAAAAAAAAATATACACACACACACACACACACACACACACATATAAATATACACACACATATATATGTATATAGAATGAGCATACCTCCTTGGAAGCATAATGCTAGGGTTCCTTCCCCACGTGATGAGATGCTCTGGATAGCCTAGGGCAGTCAAAGGGCAGGAGGTTATGAGGTATCTAGGTGTGCATAGGAACTGAAGAGTAACTTTCTCCTGCTTTCTAAATTTCCATGAATCTGTCATAGATATTTCCATGCATTATCTACCAAAATGAGGATGAGGGCTAGACCTAGAATATAGAGATTGAGAATAAGGGCTTTAGCTTCAGATAGTACTGGGTTCAAGTCCCAGCTCAACCAATTTCTAGCTGTTTGATCATGGAGAAGTCACTTAACCTTTCTGAGCCTCAGCTTCCTTATCAGGGAAATGGAACTACCCTTAGCATCTAACTCACAGAATTGTGGTATGGATTAACATGAGTTGATTTGTGAAAAGTGAATAGTACAACGTCTGACAGATAGTAAACATTCAAAATATAGTGCATGTTGTTCTTTTGTAAAATGGTCTTTATGGTCTGATGTGTGGAATATGCAAGGCCTCAGGATCATGTCTGTCTTGGTCTGTCTTCACCTCTGTGTTACTTGTTTTGTTCATTACCTTCAATGTGTGTTATCTGTCGTTGGGTATTTATCTTTCTCAGATGGTCTTCCTTCATCAGCCACTGTGTTCTCAGGTCTATCTCCCTTGGCTGCCTTCTCAATGTGTTCTTGTGGATGACTCACACTGCTTAGGGAAACCCTAATGAGTTCACAGCACATCTGCCTTCCTGATCAAAGAAGGGATTTCGGATCCAAAATGAAATGGCTTTTGGATTAGCTGTGACATTATTTCCCCTTCTATTGCTGCCCATAATAAAAGCTGTCCTCTCAATATGTTACCTTGTTACTTGCCAGTGATGTAGAAAGAATAAATAAGACAGTAACTTGGTATGGAGGAAGGTGGCAGGGAAGAGGGGAGTGGATTTTTTCAGGGATTCTCTCTGTTGTTGTAAAACCTGGGAGTAAATTTTGGCAGTGCTGGTAGGCATGCGACCACATTGAATGTGACAGGCAGATTCAGCCAATTGACACTTACTTACTTTGTATGTGTCCAACCCTGTGCTGGGTGCCCCAGAGCTATTAAGACTTATGAGATATATTCCTGACCTAAAATTGCTTAAAATTAAGCTTGGAAGTTGAGATTGTGATTCATAAAACTGTTAGGTAAAAATAAAGGGGGGGAGATTTTATGGGGGAAATAAGACCTGAGCTAGGCCTTGGAGGTTGAGTTTGGATAGCAGAGGAGGGTGCAAGACATGTTAGTTATATGTATACTGGTGATGGTAGGAAATAAGTGGACACAGTGATAATAGAAAGCCCAGGAAAAGGAATAAATGTGATGTGTGCAGAAGGTTGAGAGGAGATCAGGTTGACAGGAGCAGAAAGTGCCTGGTGGAGAGCAGTAAGAAATATTACTAAAAGCATAAATATGGCCAGCTGCCAAAGGATTTTGACAGACAGGGTGAGGACTTTGACTTTATACAATAGGTGACAGGGAATCATTGTAGGTTGTGAAATAGGAACGTAATAGGATTGGAGCAGAGAGATACTTGGGGTAGGGATTGGGTGGGAGGCTGCTGTAATGGTATAGGGCTTGCTACTCAAGCAAGGTCCAGCAGCATTAACATCGGTATCCTCTGGGAGCTTATTAGGAATGCAGAATTTTTTCAGGCTCCATCCAGATATACTGTCTGGGCCACAGACCAGTACTGATCTGTGGCCTGTTAGGAATTTGGCCACACAGCAGAAAGTGAGCAGCAGGCAACTGAGCATCACCACCTGAGCTCCGCCTCCTGTCACATCAGCAGTGGCATTAGATTCTCATAGGAGCACGAACCCTATTGCGAGGGAACTGCACATGCGAGGGATCTAGGTTGCACACTCTTTATGAGAATCTAATGTCTGATGTTCTGTCATTGTATATATTACATGTAATAAAATATACATGTATTTATTACATGTAATATATACATGTATATATGTTATATATTACAGTGTAATGATGATAGAAATAAAGTGCACAATAAAGGTAATGCACTTGAATCATCCTGAAACCAGCCCTCCTTCCCCCCAGTCCATGGAAAAATTGTCTTCCATGAAACCGGTCCCTGGTATCAAAAAGGTTGGGGACCACTGGTCTAAGTTATCTGCGGCTGCATAACAAAACCACCTTAAAACTTGATAGTTTAAAACCACAGACATGTATATCTCATAGTTTCTGTGGTCAGGAATCAGGGGTAATTTAGCTGGGTGGTTCTGGCTCAGAGATGGTTCTCTCATGAGGTTGTACTCAAGAGTTTGGTTAGAGCTGTAGTCATCTGAAGGCTTGATTGGGGGTTGAAGGACCTACTTCCAAACTTGCTCATGTGGCCATTGGCAAGAGGCTTCAGTTTTCATTAGTTGTTGACTGGAGGCTTCAGGTCGTTACTATGTTGGCCTCTCCATAGCCTGTCTGTGTGAATTCTCAACATGGTAACTATCTTCACTCAGAGTGAGTAATCAGAGAGAGAGAAAGAGACAGAGGGAAACCAAGACAAAAGCAACATTGTCTTCTATAATCTAATCTCACAAATAGTCTACTATCACTTTCTAACCTTATGTTCTCGATCATGCAGGCCAACCCTGATACGATGTGCAAGAGGACTACACAGGAAGAGATAACAGGACATGAGGTCATTGGAGGCTATTTTGTAGGCTAGCTACCATAACTACTGATTCAGAATCTGTATTTAACAAGCTCTTCAGCTGATACATATGCACATTATGCCCATTAAAGTTTGAGAAGTGCTGGTATAAGCCAATATACCTGTTAATAGCAAATAGTCAAGAAGAGACATGTGAAAGGATACATTGATGGATTTGGTGGGTGTAGGGGATGAAGTAGACAGAAAAGTCAAAGTTAACTGTCAAGTTTCTAGCTTGGGAGATAAAAATAGAGAGGTTGAAATGAGAAGGGGTGACATGCTCACTTTGATGTGCTGAGTTTGAGGCAATGGGATATCTACATTTGAAACTTTGAGAATGTGGTGTTGGCATCAGTGAAAGGTGGATTAGGGCGTGAGCAGCAGAAAGAAGGCTGTGAAGGCTGTGAAGTCATGAAACAGTGTAGAAAGTTAGAGACAAGTAAAGGGACTGGGGTAAAGAAAGGAACGGGATAGTAAACTTAATAAGAAGCAACAGCAGAAGGCATGGAAAGTGGAAATGATGGGCCAAAAAAGAGAATGGGTAGAGAGGGGATGAGTCCAGGTAAGTTGAGGGTGCTAGGGAATAGAACTCACTTACACTTTAAATATCATGTAAGTAAAAAAAAAAAAAAAATAGGTATTATATAAGCATTTGGTAGAATATTCAATAGGTATAAATTTCCTTTCATTTTTGCCCTTTAGCTAGATGCAACTTTTTATATGTAACCTCCCAGGCATATTCTCTGCTATTTATTTAACAAATGCTTAAGTAGTCCTTACTATGTGTCTGAGGTACTATTCTAAGACTTTGAGAATATTAACTCATTTAATCCTCAAAACAGCTCAAAGAGGTAGGTACTGTTATTAATTCCACTTTACAGATGAGGAGACTGAGGCACAAAGAAGTCCAGTTATTACATGGTAGAGCCAAGATTCAAATCCAGGCTGGTTGCTTCAGAATCCATGCTCTTAACCATTATGCTCTGCTGCCTTTCGCATGCAGATATACATTATTTTGTCCCAGCTTTTAGACAAATGGTAGCATACTATATACTATAAACATGGTTATATTCCTTGCTTTTTCACTTAAGTATATATTTTGGAAAGGATTTTCTACCAGTAACATACAGATGTCCATTTGGATCTACCATAATTTATAAAAATGTGTCCTATTGATAAACATTTCAGGTTTTTTTTCCAGTAAATACTCCAATTAATACCTTTATATATTTGTCATTTATTATGCATGAACACATCTATAGAATAAATTCCTAAAAGTGGAATTGTTAGGTCCAAAGGTAAGTGCATTTCAAATTTTGGTAGGTATGGCAAACATGCTGTCCATACAGGTTGTGCCAATTTACACTCCCCTCAACAACTCGTAAGAGTGACCGTTACCCCACAGCCTTACCAG
This sequence comes from Papio anubis, assembly GCF_008728515.1. NCBI lineage: Eukaryota > Metazoa > Chordata > Mammalia > Primates > Cercopithecidae > Papio > Papio anubis. Next base: position 25,208,537 of record NC_044996.1, read on the forward strand.
CGCAAGTTGTTAGAAAACTTGCTTTTAATAATCACCAGTCTGACAGGTGGAAAATCATCTCAATGAGGTTTTAAATTTACATTTCTCTTATTATGGATGAAGTTGAGCAACTGTACTATTTTTAATTTAGTATTTCATTTCCTACAAATAATCTGTTTATTATCCTTGACCATTTGCAATTTGCCTGTTGATCTTTTAAAATTGATTTACAGGAGATCTTTTTATATTAAGAAAGTTAATTCATTTTCTGTAATATAAATTGCCAATGTTTCTGTCTGTGAATTTTTTTAACATCATGGAATTTTTGCCCTGAAAAAAATATTTATTTTCTTTTTTGGCTTATGGATTTTGTGTCATACTTAGAAAGCACTTCTCTCCATTCCAAGATTATTTTTAAATGACCTTTCTTCTACTCTTTTTCATAGTTTTATTTTTTATGCTAAAACACTGACCCATCTGGAATTTGTTTTGGGTCAGATGTGAGTTGTGGATTCAACTTTACTCTTCTTCTAGATTTCTGCCCAATTGTCTCAATACTATTTAATCAACTATATCTTCCCCATAAATGTAAATACCACCTTTAGCATATACTAAGCTCCTGTGTGTGTTTGGGTTTAGTTCTGGACTTTCTAGGCTGTTCCACTGAGGAATCACTCATATTTTGAAAGGACTCTTTAGCTTATAAAATTATTCCTAAAGGAATCCTATATATATCAGAATTGTTGTTTGTATTTTTAAGTATTTGTTTATACATCATTTAGTACTTTGGCAAGGAAGATTGGGGGAAGGGGGAGGAGGCAGTGAAGCTTAAGACTAATTTGTTAGGAACAAGTATATATTGACAGTCCGTCTGAAATTTTCATGTAAATCACTGAGAAAATAGGAGTTAACTTACAGGAAAAGCACGGAACACCCTGTTTATCTAAAATGTGAGAGATCTCTACAAAGCCACTCACAAAGTGCTATTTCAGCATATGCACAGTGGGTGAGAACATTGACTTTGGAGTTGGTCTGCCAGGGTTCAAATCTTAGCTATAAATAATGTCAATCGTAATACCTTGAAGAAAGGCTGTGGCTATTCTCCAAGGGCCCCAATGTACTTCCTTGCCTATACATTCTGCCACAGCTCTTTTGGAACATAGCTTAATAGATTTACTTGGTCTGAGTCTATTGGAGTTTGACTATTTGACCTGGTAGATTTGAGCCCACACTACCACTGTTACTTGCTTGCTTAATTTGGTGCAGGAGTAGCCAAACTACTGACAGCAGGTCGAATCCACCCTATGGCCTGTTTTTGTACTCATGATTTTTTTTTTTTTTTTTTTGCTTTGAAATGGGGTCTCCCTCTGTGGCACAGGCTGGAGTGCAATGACATGATTTTGGTTCACTACAGCATCAACCTCCTGGGCTCAAGTGATCCTCCCACCTCAGCCTTCTGAGTAGCTGGGACTGTAGGTGTGTGCCACCATGCCAGGCTAATTTTTTAATTTTTTGTAGAGACAGTGTCTCCCTATGTTGCTCAGGCTGGTCTTGAACTCCTGGGCTCAAGCAATCCTTCCGCCTCAGACTCCCAAGGTGCTGGGATTGCAGGAATGAGCCACCGTGCCCAGCCTGTACTCACAATTTTAAAGGATTGTAAAAAAAATGAAAACAAAAATAAACAAACAAAAGAAGAATATATGACAGAGGCAGTATGTGACCTGCAAAACCTAAAATCTTTACTATCTGGCTTTTTGTGCAAAATGTTTGCCAGCCACTGTTCTGAGTCTGGGTTTGTTGTTTATCTTGTAAAAATAATACTCAGCTTGCTAATAACAAAGTAAGCTGTCTGTTGCACTCCAAGAACAGTTACAAGGCATTTGTATGGCATAAAAGTAGGGTCATGCTGGTTTATTCCCCACCGTGTAGCTGGTCCTACCCTCATTTTCATGTATCAGCTGATGGAGATTTAAAGACTCACAAGAGAATTTCCTTTGCAGGACTTTGAGACAGGATTTGTGGTTAAAAATCTGAGGGAGCTTTCCAAACAGACTTTTCAGGCTGCAACCCATCCCTTTTGCAGGCTTGTTTAGAGTAAGTCAAAATAACTAGACATCAATTTATTTTTAAACCATCTATTTTCTTCTTGTTGGTTTTATTGTGCACTCATAATGAATCATTTCCCTCTGTCTTTCTCCTCCTCTCTTCTTTGCATGCACACGCATGTACATACTCTCCGTAGCTAAATCTCTGGGGGCTACAATTTTTTCGTGGGTAGATGAAATCATTGAATTATAGACTATTAAAGCTTTTGTGATACTATATAATTTTAAAATAATATTTAGGAACTTCAGAGATAATTTTACATAAGTGCATTGTATCCAAAATTACACAATTAAACCCAGGCTCACACTGTATACACCAATTAACTGGAGGCATGAGAGGTTTAATGACATGCCTAAGGTCACACAACCAGGAAAGGACAGAGCTGGACTAGAGGATAGCTCTCCTGACTTTCAGTGCACAACTTTACCTATTAGATTATGCTGTTTCATTATTAAAAAACTAAAGCATTTTCCCTGCTGTGTATGTCTCCTCTGTTTTCTAAGGCACTAAAAGCAGGTGGGGTTGGAAAATAAATGCAAAGTCAGAGACTGTCCTTTTAGCTTGTTCTCTCTTCCTCTGAGTTCCGATTGGGCCTGTCAATGTTACCAGTTTCTCTCCCCATACTTCAGGGTAAGGAGAAATATAGTCTACTAATTTTTATTCTTTGCTAATTATACCAGTATTGCTGGGACTGCTTATCTTATAGTTTGTTTTGCTAGCCAAAGCTATTGTTGGTTCTTTAGAGATGGACTCTGTTCTGTTTTTCTTCCCAAATATTTCATTATTTCCAATCTTATCTGAAATCTAATGAGTTGGATTACCTTTATTAAACTAGAGACCCTCCCCACCGTGTGATTCTGCTAATCTCAGCCTAGGTGTACTTTAGCAAGTAGGAGCTGCAATTTCCAGTTTTCATATGTGGGTTTTCACTCCCAGATCTTCTTTGAGCTCAAACTCAATCTGCCTCTCTTGTTCTTCTCCCCTAGAAATATGTTTTAAATACTTTTGAGCAAGCTCTTAGGAAAGGCTTCTTTGTCTGTAAATGGGAAGATAAACAGTATAGAGTGTAAACACTTCACTTTAAAAGATACTTGGTTCATTCTTTCACATCTCTAGAGACTTAAAAGAATTTTTTTCCCCCAAGGTAGAGCATACTCTAGTGGTATTTTACAAGTGGAAACTGTCCGCAGAATGATAGAATATAATTGAAGTGGACAAAAATTCTCCCTTTTTCGAATTCATAAGAATATCCTTGACTGAATTCAGAGAACCCTCCACATTTTGAGCAGCCCTCTTAGGGCTTTCAGTGTCTCAGTTCAAACCTCAAGCTTTTCAGGGAACATTTAACATTAGCTATACCTTCACAGTCAAATCATTTTCCATATTTCTTAAACTGTGGTATAACATTGATGACTTGGAATAACCGATTGAGATGGTGAGCAGAGACCAGTCTGAATTAATGAAGCATTTTAATGTTGTATTGCCTCGGATATAGGTCTCTAGAGGGGTCACTTAAAAATATTAATAAGAATTATTCCTGTGTTTGACATAAGTGGTTACTTGAATATTTCCTTGAATAGGTGAAGCATCTCCCTTATTATCTTGTTTACAACACCCACTGGTTAAGTCATCACCAATTCCGTGTGTGTAGAGTTCAAATTAGTGGGTCTCTCATGTGAACCAGGCTCATTCCGTGGATTACAATTATGCTACAGTTATTTACATGTACACCCACACACCCAGATCCCATGCAAAGGGATGCATCTTGTATCTATAAAGGCACAAAAGAGAGACGGCTTTCTGCATTTTAGAAGAAAAAAATGGATGCCACGATATGTAGAGGGAGGCAGGATTTTTTTCTTAAAAAAAGCAAATATCTACCTCTGGGCACTGGGCACCTCTACCTGGCCTCATGCTACTTTTCTGACTTTTTCATTCAACATTCATTGATCCAGTACCCACTCTACCCAGGCACTGCCTTTTGTCCTATGCCTCACAAGGCCCTTTTCTTTACCAACCCTTTAGTTAAAGTGAGAGGTGTGAAGGTTGGTTGAAGCCTTCTTTGTAGCTCCTGCTGCTGCTGATCATTGGCTTCACTTTGCTTCACTTCCCCGGCTCATTACTTTGACACTTGGTGAGTTGAGATCCACCTTCTCCTACCCCTACTTACTGCTTTGAAAAGCAGCAGTGTCTTTAACCAAGGAGCAGGAATTCACTGAGTAAAGTGACATATAGGCAGCAGATGCTAAATGGGGGCCCACTGTGGTGACTCAGTCAGTACTGTATTTTGAGAGAGAGTGGAGGGCCCTGAAAGAGGTCATCTTTGAGTATGCAGAGGATGGTGAGGTGTCCCAGGCTGGGAACCTCTGTTGTGATACTGACATTTTTAAGTTCCAGAGCTTTGGTTTATTGCAGATACAATTTAATAAAGCCAGTGATTCTTATCCTTTTGAACTTTCCACAGTCCAGCAATTTGATGACAGGAAAATCTTTGAAGCAGGTATCCTGCTGCTATTGCCTTTTGGTGACTCATTCTCCCATTCATTCACACCCTTAAACAACTGACTTAGGCTCATACTTGCCCATCAGTTGGAACTCGGCCTAGGCCTATTTTCTGTTGCAGATCTTCTTAATATCCCCACCAGCCATCCTCAGTTAACTATAGATCTTCTTACTATCTCTATCACCCATCCTCAGTTAACTATGTCATGTCTTCTGTTGAGGTTCCCATTCTACTCAATGAATGAAGGGTAATTGAGGCATGAGACACATGAATCCATGTGAATCTCTTGTTTCTCTCAAGCAAGAATTCTCAATTAATTTCAATGCACATGATTCCAGAAGGGCCTAAATATTGAATCTTTGACTCTGAACTCTCCCATCGAATGGTGAAACTTTCAGGCATTTGACAAGCCAGTAGAAGAAGTTTAGATGGTGGTAGTGGTAGTATTGCTCCTCGGTATTTTCTTTTGTTTTGTTTTTTTTTCTTGGAAAGAACCACCTTTTCAACCATGTGTAAAAATTCTGGTGAGCATTTTTCATACCCTTGGATGCCATGGCCCAAGTTGTTGCGATTCCTCTGATACTGTATAGAAACACAGAGGTTCGAATAGGCGCAACCACTCTGGACTGGAGAGTGGAGGGTGGAGGACTATGCTCTAGCAAAGGCAATGGAAAATGTCCCAATTCTTCAAAAGGAAGGCCTGATTCTGTATGGGTACTGCTGCCAATATTCATTTTGTTGTTGTTGTTGTTGCTACTGGAAGATGTATATATGCTATTCCAAGCAGAAAAGAGATTAGCACCCTTCCCACAGCCACCTTAAGTCACCAAGGCTCTTAATTCTATCTCCTCAATAAATTTTCTATCTTTCAATTACTTTCCACAGTCTTAGTTAAGATATTTATTAATGGCAGCAGATAACTCGTTATTTTTCCTACTTCTCAGCACAGTCTTTAGTTTCTCCCTCCTACAATCCTTTCTGTGAACCACATAGTAGACACTGCAAAATATTTATTCAACCAAATGAAATGCCACAAATTCAGTTTTTTTATAGGTCCATTATTGGGTTCATCTTGCTGAAACCCTGTCGGTAGCTCTTTGTTGCCTGATGAAATAGTTACAAGTTCCATAAACTGCTCTCCCTAGTCTTTTCAGCTTTGCTTCCCAGTGTGCTCCAAGACAGACCTGAGGTTCCTACCACACTCAGTCCTTGTTCTTTCACACTGATCAATGTTATCTTTGTGTCCACCCATACCCTATTTGAAGTTCTTCTACTTATTTGCTTTAGGTTGAACCTTAGTCATTCTTCAAGATCTATCTTAAATAAATGCTTTGCCTACTTTATATAAAATAGTCACCTCCTTTCAGCCTTCCCTATTCCCCATCTTCCCTGTATTATTTTACCCAATGGCACTTATCACCATCTGAGAGGCATTTTACTAGTTTGTTTATTGTGTCCCCTCACCCCATTAGAATTTATGTTTCATGACCAGCCTGGGTTGGGAGGCTGAGGCAGGAGGATCACCTGGGCCTGGGAGGTCGAGGCTGCAGTGAGCTATGATTGTGCCACTACACTACAGCCTGGGCAACAGAGCGAGACCCGGTGTCAACAACAACAGCAGCAAAAGAATTAATGTTCTATGATGGCAGGGACCTTTGTAGTTTTGTTTACTGTTATATCCCCACTACCTAATAGGTTCTTCATAAATATTTTTGAATGAATGAAAAAAAATGAATATATGACATCATATTGTATATCTCAGCTGGAAGTTCTATCTCTCTATGATGTTTTGGCACTTTATTTATATTGCGCTTCTCATGTGCCTCGTACTATGAGTTTCTAGTTATTTTTATATACCTACATACATTTGTAATGTGATCAGGATGAAAAAGCCATTAATTCTGAAACTCAAAAAGTCTGAGTTAGACAATGAGATGCTATCACATACCCATCACTGTGACTAAAATGTAAAAGATCAACAAAAACAGGTGTTGATGAGAATGTGGAGGAATTGGAACTATTGAACTTTGTTGATGGGAGTGTTAAAATGGTACAACCACTTTTGGAAACATGTATAGCAATTTCTTATAAAACTAAGCATACATACCATATGACCTAACAATTCCATTCTCAGGTATGTACTCAAGAGACATGAAAGTATGTATCCACACAAAGACTTGTACAGAAATTTTCATAGCAGCAGTGCTCATAATAACCAGAAAGTACAAATATTATCCATCAATAGGAGAATAAGTAAACAAACTGGGGTATCTCCATATAATGGAGCACAATTCAATAATGGAATAGAACACAATACTGATTTATAAAACCACATTGGTAAATGCTTACACAAAAGAGTACATACCTTGTGATGCCATTTTTATACACTCTAGAGCAGAATAAACTAAACTATGATGGAAGAATTCCAGAACAGTGGTTGCCTCTGGATATGGTGGTGGCATTAACTGAAAAGGACATAAGATAACTTTTTAGGGGAATTATAATGTTCTAAATCTTTATAGGGGTTTGGGTAGCTGAGGTATATGCATTTATCAAAGTCCAGCAAATGTACATGTAAGATTTGTGCATTTCATCGTAGGTTTTACATCAAAAGAAAACACCCTGCAAACAAATATTAAATCCTAGTTGATGATATGCATGCTATAATCATATAGCATATAGTTGAAGTATATTGATGTCTGCAATTACTTTGAAATGCATCAAAATTAAGATAAATTGATCAATGAGTAGAGAGACAAGTAGATGGTGAATAAGTGATAAAACAAACAAGAGTAAAATATTAGTGGCAGAATTTACATGGTAGTTATATGATTTTCAACCCCTTTAAACTTTTCTGTATTTTAAACATTTTCAAAATACAATTTTGGAAAAAAACAAAAAATAAAAAACAAAAAACAGATCTGGCTTTGAATGTTGGCTCCGGCGCTTAGAGTAAGTAACTAGGAAAATCACATAAACTGTCAAACCTTCAGTTTATCTCTCCATAAAATGGTCATAGAATAGTAGCTACCTCACTGGGTATTCCTCACTCCTTCGCCTTTCTCCAACTAATATTTGGGAGCAAAGGGGTTAATTTTGGAATCAAAACTATGTTTCTGATTGGGTTGGCTAGTGGCAGTGTTTTATATTTAACTATTCATCCAGGACTGTGAGCACAATGAATTAGAACTGCATATCCCAAACTTCCTTGGTCATAACAATTACTCTACCCCAGACCTAATTTTGTCATTGTCAACAAACTCACAGTCTATCAGAGAAGGTAAATAGGTAAAGGAAAAATTACAATAAAACATAAAAAGTTCCAATAAAAGAAGAAATCATGGTCTCTATGGAAGTATATAGCATAGTCACAGAATCCACCTTGGGGATGGTGGTCAGTGAAGACATCCTAGAGGGAGTGACATCTGAGTTGAACATTAAACAACTAATAAAGTAATCCTGACAAGCATGGACAGTCATGAGTAGAGGGTAGTATGTTTTAGGCCTCAGAGACACAGGGAGGCTAGGTGAGAGAGTATGGCTCACTTATTACTGAAATCAGAACTCAAAGTGCTCATCTTTCTTCCCTAGTGCATTTGATGAGTATGGCCTTTGGATGAAGCACCATCTTTACCTTCTAGGAACCTCCAATCCAGAGGAGCGACTCTCCGTTGTAAATTCAGATGATGATTTTATTTTTTATTCAAAAGGGCTTTGCTTTGTTGCATATGCAACTGAATAAGCCAGGGTTAGGTTACTGATTAACAAACTTTAGGTGCTTATATTACCCCGGCAGACTGATTTCTTACTATCCACATCTGTCTCTTGGCTCATAGGTAATATTTTTGCAAAGGCATTTATCTGTTAAAATTTTTGGAGTGAATTATATGCATTTATTCCGGAAATTTTTGCAGATTTTTATGGTGGAATTGCTGACCCACTGAATTGTTGTCAAACCATGTTTGGGAATGCTAGAGATAGGCCCTTTACATTCCTTCATTCAGTCACCTAAGGTTTACAGAGCTCTTGCTATGTGTCTATACTGTGTGAGTTGCCAAGGTTACAGAATTAAGTAAGATACAATACTTATGTTAAGCCAATATAAGTTCTCAAAGAGCTCACAGTTTGGTGGGAGAAAACAAATAGGCAAGCAGACAAAGACAATAGAGAGTAATAAGATATGTCAGAGTGGGAAGCACAGATGGCAGGAGGACTCCAGGAGACCATTAAACAGTACTTGATACCCTGAGGAGTTCCTGTGCTGCCCCTCACACATCAAGGTGACACTTGGAAACATGCTCTGTTAAATTTTCACTGAGACAACCACACACTCTCTTGCTGACCCCAGTGACCAATGGCATAGATCTGTGAGGTGAGTGGCCAGAGTTCAGGGGTTAGTTGATGGCGGCGAAAGAAAGCAGAGCTAATTGGCCCACATGGGCTTCAAATTGGCAAGCACGGCCTCATTAGCACTGTGATCCTCCCTTCTGTGTGCTCTGGTTACCAACTTGGCTTCCCAAAGGGACCTTTAGAATCCAGGTGTCTTTGGTCAACGTTTTGATCTCTGGGATCTTATAAGCATGTCCAAGAGTATTCTTCACCCTTGATTTTCAGAAGAGGAAATCAAGGCACTAAGAAAATCAGATTGAAATGAAATTGCTGACAATTTCATGAGGAGTTTTCCAGCTTCTTTGATGACTTTACATCTTCATATGGTCTGTGCACCCCTAGGGTGGGTAACAGATTTGCTTTTCCTACCAATACTTGACCTGCTAAGCTGTGGAGGGCTGCTCATCACAAATTGTAAGGTTAGCTCTGAAAATGAGTCTTTCAAACACAGGGGAAAAGCCTCCCCTTTATCCCTTTCTCTGTTTCATCTTCATGCCTCCTCCAAGTTCAAAACACTCAGTTCCTCCAAAATTGTAAATTTTCTCCCCTGCACTCCCCAGTCCTTAACAAGCTGTTGATGTTCCAGGAAATGTCTTTTCCTATGAAAGACATATCACGGCAGCTAAACAGCTGGAGTCCTCTGACAGCCAATCAGCCAGGCCTTAGGGTATCAGTGTGATGCGCAACTCAGCTAGAAAGTGTCTATTCTCTAGCTGAGCAAATGTCATCTCCACCAGGAAGCTGCAAAAGGATGGTGAGAGACTGCACTGAAGTGTCTGTGAGGCTGAGTTCCAAGGGAAAAAAAATCTATAAATACAAATATGCTGCAATATGGGAGTGCCTGATTCAAGGGTAAATATATGAATGTATCTCTCTATAGACTGTTCAGGAGCACTATTTACACACTCTATACGTTATGTGGAATGATTATAAATGGTGTTGCTTAATAGACTTCTTACCTTAATAAATACATAGATTTTCCTTAGGTAGACTCTTGGAAGAAATTCATACCATTGTGTAACTGAACTAAATAAAACATACTGGCTTTTATACTTGAAGAAAATGGCAGCCCACCACCAGCAGAATAAGACCATTAATTGGAATTGGTTTGCTCTAATCCTTGCATGCACTCATTAAGGTTATCAGCATCCTTCTGAGCAGAGGTTCCCAGGTCAGTTAAAAAAAAAGAGAAGAAAGTGTTTGTGTGTGTTTAAATAGATAAATGTAGATAAATACCTGGAAAACTAATATTAGATTGCCAGCGCTTTATTTTGACACATAAGAACACATATACACACACACACAACTATCAACAACTAATTATCACTGTTATACCATAAAAGTGAATTTAAAAACAAGCAGAAAGGCCAGAGTGTTAATATAAAAACAACTTTTTCAGTTGAATACATTGAATTATAAGATTAACTTAGTCTCTGTAAAAAAAGATAAATATAAATTAAGAGAAATAGACAAACAGAAAACATTACAAAAATATAATTAAATTTCATCCCCAGCGGGAGTAAACTCCATCACAGACCGACACTGATTCATGAGCTGGCATATGGAAGCCATACTGATTGAGAATTTGGGCTGAACCCAGCTACAGGAAATGGGGTAGGAACCATGTGGCATAAGAACATGCCACGAGGAAAAACACAAGGTTATAAAGAGGACAGCATATAGCTGGTAATATTCCTATCACAGGGTCAAGAGAACAGTGGGAATCCAGCATGATAGTTAACATAATAAAATAATTTAGATTGGTGGTAAATGGCAGAACATAAGGTCAAGAAGATTCAACTAATAGCAAGAGAAGAGTCAGATCCATACAGAAAGCTTAACTATCTAATGCTGTATAATAAATGGTCAGCTGGATTAGTGTCAAATTATTTTAGCAGAAATTTGGGAGAAGTATATAATTTTGGAAGACTGAACATTATTGACTCTGTCTTCCAAGATAGGAGAGTTTCATTTTGTAAAACACTAACAGTTTTTCTGATCAAATAGATTTTCACATGGTTCCTAGCTTCCACACTCTTCCTAGCTTCCCTTGCCATGCAGACTTTGGGTACTTGTACATATTTCCTTCTGGCTGATTTCTTAAGCTCTTTACAATTCTAACCTTTCTTCTTCTTTGCATTTTTTTCACCATCTCTCGCTGTTCTTTGTTTCATGGCAACGTGTACACAGAGTTCTCAACTGAAAATTCAGTAAACATATATTCCACATCCACTATTTGCAAGGCACTATGTTAGGCCCTACAGATGATCCAAAGAGGAGTATGTCTTAATTTCTGCCCCTAGGGAACTTATGAGTAGAAGGTGAGGATAAAATAATTACCCTAATATATACTAAAAGCTAGACCATAACAGTTTCCCAACAGAGAAATATGAGGGATAAGAGATTGTATCTAGCTAGATGACTAGGAAAGTTTCAGAAAGAAGAGAGTATTTGAAATGGACCTTGAAGGCATGTAGGATTTTGATAGGTACAGATGGAGTTGAAAGAAGAGCAGGAGCAGAGACTTGGAATGATTCTTGGCCACTGGCCATGCCTAGGGAGCAGAGCCAACTGTAAGTGCTATGATGAAGATAAAAAAAAAAAAAATGATAGTGATTACAAGGCTCTTGATTTAAAAATCAACAAATTATAATAATTTGTTTAACATAAGTATTTTTAATTGTGTGAAGGGGAGTGAGTTAATGAATAAATTAATTTGAAAAACCACATAGAGTTAATTGAGTTCACATCTGTTAGCTGTGCAATCTTGCACAGGTTACTTAGCATATATGTGCCACAGTTCCCTTACCTGTGAAAAACAGGATAATGGTTTTAAAACAGTGCCTGGCATATAGTGAGCAAAAAATAAATTGTTGCCATTATTACTTGAAAATCAGAGTCTGGCAATGAGTTGAGTTTCAGTTTCTCTCTAGAGGTCTCTCTGCACTTAGAGACGTCCTATGTGCTAATTTTCAGCCTGACCATTGTAATCTGTTCCTTGGATCTCAGCATAAAGCCATGATCTGAAAGTCCTGTACCAGGCAGAGCTTAGAGTTGAAAGATTACCAGGAAGAAGGAACAATATGTGCATTCCAAATCATATGTGTAGCTGGAAAAGAGGTTAGAAGCTTACCCGAAACACTGAAAGTCACTTTGCTTGAAGTAGACAATTTTCCAGATTAGTCACAAGATGCTCAGTGCTTCTGCCACTTTTGCAAGCGCAGGTGTGAGGCAGTTAGGCGTGGATGTGCGATTTCCTCGTTTTTCAGCTAATACAAAGAAAGCCTGATTGCTTGAGCTGGTGCATAACAATAGGCAGCAGCTGTGGGTTCACTCAACAATTGCTGGGAGGGAACATTTTTTCCTCTGGGGTTATATTTAAATCAGGGAGCTTGCTTGATGGGCGAGGGGCTGAAAGAAATTGCTGCTGCAGGTAGGTGGTCCTGCTTAAGAAGCCCAGGCATCTCAAACTCACCTAAAACATCAACTACATTATTGGGGTGGTTATATTTAGAGTACAAAGGGGTTCCTTAAATCTGAAGGTGCTTCTCTAGTTCTTTTATGCTTTGTTAACATATCATAGAGCATTGATTGAGAGGACTAAAAACTAAAGTGTTTGCAGCTAGCGATCATTGAAGATCCATTAGGAAAATACATCAGTCTCTGGAGTCGGTGAAAAAATAGAATTCACTTTATTCATAATTCTTCTTTTTTGCCTCCTGTATTGAGTTTCTACAATGCTCCAGACATTGTAATAGGCACTGGAGAGATAAGGATGCTCCTCTTTTGATTTGAGAGGAAGTGGTGGGTCAAATAATAGAGATATGTATAAGGTAGGGAATAGGCACCAAAGTGGGGTTATGGGGGATTGTGTTTTCTTCACCGCTGTGGTCTCATGTCTCTCTCAGTGTCTGCTTGGCAAATAGTAAAAGGTCATAAAAGGTTTTTGAATTTACAACAGCAAGAGGGAACTTTTACATAACTCTACTGGAGTCCAGAGAGTGTATAAGATCCAGCCACTTAGGTAAGTCATAACAGCCATAGAGTTTTTTCTGTATCACTGCGTAAGGTCTCTGCTCTCTCTTTGATGAATGAGATGAGTGTTTTGATGTTGCCCCCTTCCCTCTCATCCTCTTTCTAGCGTGTGCACACACACTTCTTTTCTGGTTATTTCTCTACCCTGTGGGGGTTGTGCTTAGCTGAGGTTTAAGAAACGTCTCTTACGCTTTAAGAGTCTGGATGCAATGAACAGGTGAGGCAGCTCTAGAGCCCCTTATATCCCTCTTTTACTTAGGCCCAGAAATAATCACTATCTTTCTAAAGAAAGGCACAACATCAGGAAACAAGCTACATACAGTTGCCCCTAGTCTGTTCAGAAGTTGCTGAAGATGGGATATATGAGCCAGGAGTGAGGTCTAGGAGAAGAAATGTCAAAAGAGAAGCTGCAAATGCCATAAGCGGGGACAATACAATTTAGATATCCATCTTCTTGGCCAGTTGAGCCAAAACATTTATTATTTATCTTGGTAATATCCAAGGTCCTCCTTTTAGCTATTTGAAACTATATATTATTAACTATAGTAATTCCACAGTGCAGTAGTACACTAAAACTTATTCCCCTTATCTAGCTGTAATTTTGTCTTTTAACAAATCTCTCTTCTCCACCCTTCCCAGACTCTAATATCCTCTGTTTTACTTCTTCTGTGAGACCAACCTTTTTTTAGCTTCCACTTATGAGTGAGAGCACATGGTGATTAACTTTCTGTTCCTGGCTTATTTCACTTAACATAATGTCCTCCAGTTCTGTCGGTGGTGCTGTGAATGACAGGATTTCATTCTTTTTATGGCTGAATGGTATTCAATTGTGTATATATACCACATTTTCTCTATCCATTTATCTATTGTTCAACACCTAGGTTGATTCTGTATCTTGGCTATTGTGGACAGTGCTGCAATAAACATTTTTGTAGCTATGGTAAATTGGCTTGCCTTCTTGATTTCTTTTTCAGCCAGTTTGTTATTTGTGTATATAAATGCTACTGATTTTCATATGTTGATTTTGTATTCTGCAGCTTTTCTGAATTCATTTATCAGTTCTAAGAGATTTTTGTTAGAGTCTTTTGGTTTTTCTATGTGTAAGATCATGTCATCCACAAACAGGGACAATTTGACTTCTTTCTTTCCAATTTAGATGCCTTAGATGCCCTTTATTTATTTCTCTTGCCTAATTTATCTGGCTAGGACTTCTAGTACTATGTTGAATAGGAGTGGAGCAAGTGGGCATCCTTGTCTTTTTTCATTTCTTAGAGGAAAAGCTTTTAGCTGTTCTCCATTCAGTAGGATGTTAGCTGTGGGTTTGTCATATATGGCCTTTATTGTGTTGAAGTGCTTTTCCTTTGATACCTAATTTATTGTGAGTTTTTATCATGAAGGGATGCTGAACTTTATCAAATGCTTTTTCTGCTTCTTTTGAGATGTTCATATGGTTTTTGTTCTTTATTCTGTTGATGCAATGTATTATGTTTTTTGCTTTGCATATGCTGAAACATCCTTGCATTTCTGGGATAAATCCCACTTTATCATGCTGTATTATCTTTCTGATGTATTGTTGGATTCAGTATGCTAGTATGTTGTTGAGGATTTTTGCATCTATGATCAGGAATACTGGCCTGTAGTTATTTTTTATGTTTTGTCCTTGTCTGGTTTTGGTATTGGCATTAAGCTGGCTTTGCAAAATGACTTAGGAAGAGTTTTCTCCACTTTAGTTTTTTGGAATAATTTGAGAAGAATTGGTATTAATTTTTCTTTAAAGATTTGGTAGAATTCAGCAGTGAAGACATCCAGTCCTGAACTTTTCTTTGTTGGGAGATTTTTTACTAATGATTCAATCTTGTTACTTGTTATAGGTCTGTTCATATGTCCTACATCTCCTTTGTTCCATTTTGTTAGGTTGTATGTGTCCAGAAATTTGTCCATTTCCTCGAGGTTTTCAAATCTAGTGATGTATAGTTGATTATAATAGTTTCTAATGATCCTTTGTATTTCTGTGGGATCCATTGTGACCATGTTTCTGATTTTGTTTGGGCCTTCTGTGGCTTTTACTTAGTCTAATGGTTTGTTAATTTTATATTTGAAGAAAAACAACTTTTTGTTTCGTTGATCTTTTAAAACTTTTTTTAGTTTCAATTCCATTTATTTCTGCTCTATGATTTATTATTTCTTTCTTTCTACTAATTTGGAGTTGGTTTGGTTTGTCCTTCCTTTTCTAATTACTTGAGATATATCATTAAGTTATTGATTTGAAATCTTTCTAGTTTTCTTTTTTTATGTAAGGATCTGTCAAGTATTCATTTTTTTATTAGTTCCTTAAAACTCATTCATCCTGTAAGTTTGCCTCTCAATACTGCTCTTGCTGTGCCCTATAGATTTTGGTATGTTTTGTTTCTATTTTCATTTGTTTCAAGGAATTTTTAAATTTCATTTTTAATTCCTTCCTGCACCCATTGGTCATTCTGGAGCATGTTGTTTAATATCCATGCATTTGTATAGTTTAAAATGTTCCTCTTGTTATTGATTTCTAGGTTCATTCCATTGTGACCAGGTAAGATACTTGATAGGATTTCCATTTTTATTTTAATTTTTTTTCTTTGAGACTTGTTTTGTGTCCTAACACATGATCAGTCCTGGAGAATATTCCATGTATAATCCATGCTATTGACATTTTGAGTGTCTCAGGGCCTAGACAGAGAAGAGTTTGTGGTTGTGGTGCTGTGGCTTTGCTGGGGGTAGACTTGAGAGGCATTTCTCAGGCTGAGGGAAAGTGTGTGCCATGGCGAGTCAACCAACTTGGGGCTGGGGTCGGGTCTATGAAGGCTGTTACACTCTGGCTGGGAGCACGCTCACACAGTTTCTTGGCTGGCCTGGGGGTGTGCCTGCCAGGAAACAGGAGCTATTTCTCAGGCCTGGGATGTGGTTGTATGACTTCTTGCCTGGCCTGGGTATGTGTCTGCTGGGGTGGCTCATGGGGCTGTTTCTCAGGCCTGGGATGCAGGTGCACAGCTGCTCAGCTGACCCGGAGTGTGTCTGCCAGGGACAGCCCACAGGGCTATTTCTCAGACCCAGGACACAGTCCCATGGCTTCTCAGCCAGCTGGCATGGGTAAATGTCTGCTAGGGGTCGCCATTGGGCTGCTTCTTAGGCCCAGGATGGGAGTACAAGGCTGCTCGGCTGGCCTGGAGGCTTGTCCACCAGGGTGGCCTGCAGGGCTGTTTCTCAGTCCCAAGGCATGGGCACACTGCTGATTGGATGGGGGTATATCTGCCAGTGGTGGCCCTGAAGCTTTTCTCAGGCCCTGATTAGGGGCTGCAGGGCTATTGGGCAGGCCAGGGGCTTGTCTATAAGGGGTGGGGCTGTTTCTCAGGCCTTGGGAGTGAGTGTGTAGCTGCTCTACCTGCTGGGAGTGTGTCAGCTGTTCAGAGGCTTGAGGGCCTTTCCTGCTTGAGGGAGGGAGTGCAGCAGTTTGGCTGGCTCAAGGGTGGGTTTGCACTGGGTGGAAATGCCAGACTGTTCCTCTGGCTGGAAGTGTCTGTGGTAAGAGTTGGTTTCCCTGTTGTGCAGGAGCAAGGTCATAGCTGATCCTGGGTCCAAGCTCTGCACAGCTGGAGTTGTAGTGTTCAGCTACCAGTGTGGGCTTAGTGGAATGAAGATGGAGCCCTAGTGCTGGGGAGGTATAGTAGACTTCAGCAGTGGGTCTGGTCTCAAGTTCACAGGGGGTGGGTATGAAAAATATGTGGAATTTTCCTGTAGTAAGGACTTTAGGTGTTTGTGGGGCAATGGAGGCTGGTGGGGTTGAGCTTGCCTTTGCCTCATGATGGGAAGTCCCTTCTGACTCCAGGCAGATCTGATCCAGGTGGGGAAGAAGAGGCTGTGGAGGCTGGGTGCTTCCATGCTGCTCTTCTGGATTTCTAGTCAACATAGGTGCATCTGCACTCCAGCACTCTTCTTTTGACACTCCAGTTAAATATTATTTGTTTTTTCATTGCCTTGGTCCTTTCTTGTGGGGAGTGGGGGACAAGCACCTAGTGTCTCTACTGGATCATCTTGCTGATGTCTCTCTCCAGCACACAAACTTATTCACATGGGGAAGAACCACAGAGTGATAACCCCAACACCCCAATGGGGCACAGAAGGTTATATATCATCTTGAGGTTAAAGAAAGAATGGGGACTTGGATTGTGGCAAAATCGGTTATGGGAGTGGGAGAAGAGGAGTCCTGGCTAGCAAGGTGGTCTTGTTATGTAGATGAAACCTCACAGGTAGCAGGCCTCAGAAAGAATAGATGGTAAATATTTCTTTCAGACCTTTAAGGGTATCAGACTTTCAGTTAATCATTCCTAGATCTGGACAAGGGAAGGCTTCAGAGAAAACCTGGCTTCATCAATGCAGATTCTCTACAGGTACAAATCTTCCACACAAAAGACAGCTTTGCAGGGCTACTTCTGTTTCCAGGTCCTCTGAACAACCATGTCAAAATATGGCAAAGAAATATTTTGATTTTTTTCAACATAGAGTGATAATTTAACTATTTAGTATTACAAACACAGCACAACCTTATTTGTCACTCCTTTGCTCAGAAAACTTCTATGATTCCCTGTTGTCCTAGAGAATCAAGTTCCAAAGCCTTATCTTGGCATTTACAACTCTATAAGATTGAACCTTAAAATACTCTAAGAATACTTCTAACATTCTCATTTCATTCATTTTTCAAACTATAGAGTCAGGTTCAATTAAGGAAAGGAGAGGGCCTCTTCTGGAGAGCAGTGAACTGTGTATAAACACAAGTAGAGTCAGTCCTGTTTTGTAGAAAAACCTACAGAATTCCAAAATAAGTCCTCTTCACTTTGGGGTAGGCAGGGATAGATTGTGGAGGCATGCAGGGGAGTACTGGTAATCCACAAATGGATTACCATTTGTGGTAATGAATTCTGATTACAATTAAGAAAGTGACACCCAAAGAGAATAAATCCCACAGCCCACCTGTAGAAACCTTGAACTAGGATTCTGTTGTCCTCTCTTTCAGTCTGGTAGATTTTTAGGCCAGCTTTGATTTGCTGTACCTGCTGCCTTCTATTACCTAGAGTGGGATAGGTGTGTGGCTAAATAACAAAATTTATTTTCAGCCATTAACAAATTAGTACTAATTAATTTCTCAGAGCCACTTGCAATCCCACATGATATCTGAAGGAAAGGGGTCACGCAGATTACTTGAATAGATAAGTGTAGGTGAGAGACATGAGATACTGCAGTAAGGGCATCACCAGATGGTACACAGCAATGGGAGGCAGCATGAGGTCACTGGGTGTCTGGAGAGCAGAGAGCCAGGAAGAGAATGAAAGCATGCCACAAGCAAGAGTCTCTTATTTCTCAGCCTTATATGTGTACTTCATTTGCCTTTGAGAGAAAGTGGGGGTGGCGATGGGAAATGCACTGATGGCTGAGTTTCAGGGTTGACTTGAAATCTGCTGAAGAGAAGTCACCTAATCTTGACCTTCATTCATTGACTGATACTGAATTCTGCATTCAAACAAATTACTCTTTGCAGTTAAAAGCTCCACAGATGAGTCCTTTTGTAAGCTGTGCTTAGTATACTAATGAATCATACTTGTCAATAGATTTACCATTGAAGGGCTTATGAAGTACGGTTTATCAAAAATGGCTTAGATCTTCAACCTGTTTCTAGGATTGTCAGTTAGCAAATGCATTTGGATGCTTAGAGCCCCCATTCTGGCACCTCACTAGAACTTGACCTAGGCTCTAATCTTTAGCTATGGTTGTCTTGTGCTCTTACACCTCAGGAGCCATGCTATTCCTAAATTCCATGGATCTTTATCAGAATAATGTATATATATATAAACATATGTATATAAACACATATATATAAACACACACACACACACACACATATATATATACACACACACACACACACACACACACACTGAGATGAAGATGTCTTGAAGCTCTCTCTGACCTTCCCTCTTCCCCGACTGTCTCTCCCAAAGAAGCTGAAATTCCTTTATCTGCCTAAGATCCAGACCCACCAAGGAGAACAATTGTTTTGTTTCTTCCATTTCCTGTTATCTCTTTATCTATTGCAGAAAAGAAGACCAACATGTAAATACACCTGAACAAACACTTTTACAAGTATAATGTCTATCTCCAAAGATCATTTAAATTCCAAAGAGAAGTATTTACAAGTTCCCATATCCATTCATTCTCCTTGGTAATCCCCTCAACAGAATTCCTCTTCTCCCCCATCCCATAACCTGTTTTACCAGGATTCAAATCCTCATTCTTTCCATAACCTTGAGGTGTATTGCAACCACCTTTGCAAAGATTATTGACAGTGAGGGAAATCTAGCATGGCTGACTGTGTCTTGCTTCTAGCCTCACAGGCCAGCTATGCTCACTCATTCCTGGGTGTAGGCCAAGCTAACCATGGGAGGAGCTTATAGTTTAACTTCAAAGCAAGGATGATAATAGTCCATTCTTAAAACTGCCTTCTTGTTCAGGGGCTTAAATTGCCTTTGACTAATGAAAGGCCACAAGGTTAGGATTATAGGAGGGGCCTGAATTATGCTAAAATGTAGGTATAGTTTTCATAATGCCTTACTGCTCAAGGGTCATGTTGCCAGATGTCACAAGATTTGTGATGTCCCCAGTTGCTCCTATAGATAACATAACTATTGTAGAGCTAAGATTGGTCTTTTGAGATGTGTTTCAAATTTTTGCATTCTGGTAACTGACTGACTCCACTGGGAGTTGTGACTCATAACTCAGCTTGTCCTGTGCTCAGCCCCCTCAACCCAGAGGCTGACTCAGTGCTTTCATTTCTGTAAAAGAATGTGAAGACCATTCTCTACACCCCTATGATTGCATCTGCAACCAGTCAGCAGTACCCATTCCCTAGTCTCCTCTCTACCAAAGTATCCTTGAAGAACCCTAACCTCTGAGTCTTCGAAGAGACTGATTTGAGTAATAACTACATCTTCCACATGGCTAGCCTGTATTAATTAACTCTTTCTTTACTGCAGTACCATAATCTCAGTGAATTGGTTTTGTCTCTGCACTGAGCAGGAAGAACCTGTTGGGTATTTATAGTATATAAGCTTCTGTCCCTTACTGGGAAGTTGGGTCTTCATTCTGAAAGTTCTTGTGTGCACACATTAAATAAATTTGTGTGCCTTTTCTCCTATTAATAAAAAAAAAATCTGTGTGTGTGTGTATATATATATATTTGTATATATACACACAGAAACATATATTTTCCCCAGAGAATAGAATTCTTATGCCAGCTAACCAAGAGAACATTTTCTGATCCCCATGTACTTAGGAAAACAGTACAAACAGGTAAAGCAGCTTTTGCATATTGGGAATAACACTTAACACTAGCTGTGCAGCCTTGGTTAAGTAATTCCCTCTGAATCTGGTTTCCTCTCCATGCAATTGGAGATAATTTCCCTACCTCACAGAATTGGGGTATTGATTGAATGAGTAGGTATATGAAAGTACACTGTAACCTGTAAATTGCAGATATTAACATGTCAGATATTAATGTCAGGAGTCAGTAGAGTGCAGTGGTATAGAATGTGGGCTCTGAAATCAAACTGCTTGGCCTCATATTGTAGCTTTGCCATTTACTAGCTCTGTGACCATGGGCATGTTAAACTCTGTGAGACTCAGTTTACTTACCTGTACAATGGGATAATAATAGAACCCGTTTCCATAGAGTAGTTGTGAAGAGTAAATAATTAATGAAGATAAAATGCTTAGCACTGTGCCTGGAACATAGTAAGCTGTCACTATGAACAAGGAAGTAAAACAGTAAAAATTCATTATATTCTGCAGGCCTGATCACCTTTGACATATGCAGTCATATTTGATTATAAACAACTTTGTGAGGTTGGCAGAACAAAGTATTATCATCAACATTTTACAGAATAAAGTATTGTCATCAACGTTTTACAGAAAGGTTGATGATTCCCTCAAGAAACCTCAGCAAATAGGTGGTAGGCCTTTGATTAGAACTCTGAATTCATTTCTTAAGGCCTAAAATGAATTCTGAGACTGTTTGTACAACAGCAGCCCAGCAGGGGAGAGCTTTCTGGCTAGGGATCTCCTGACAGGCAGCTGCCTTCTTCCTCTCCTATGTTTAGGCCCTATCTTATTACATGTCATATTATTACTATGGTCTGAATGTTTGTGTTCCAACCTTAGAATTCATAAGTTGAAACACTAACTTCCAATGTAGTGGTATTAGAAAGTGGGGGCTTTGGGAGGTGTCTAGGTCATGAAGGCAGAGCCCTCATGAGTTAAGTTTCATGCCTAAACAAAAGAGACCCCAGAGAGCTGCCTTGCGTCTTCTACTATGTGAGGATATAATAAGAGGCACCATCTATGAGCCAGAAAGTGGGCCCTCACCAGATACATAATCTGCCTTGATCTTGTACTCCTCAGCCTCCGGAATTGTGAGAAATAAATTTCTGTTATTTATAAGCCACTCGGTCTGTGGTATTTTGTTATAGCAGCTTGAATGGACAAAGACAATTACCAAGTTATCAAATAGGCCATGGGCAGGAGCAAAAAAAATCTTCATTTTCTCTCTGTGTTTGGTAGCACACTTGAATTGAATTCCTTCATTCTACTTCTATTACTAATAAATACATTTCATCATGAATTAGATTGCTACTTCTTTCTAATATAAGTATGTTACTGTCCATTGTGCACTGGAAGCCTTTCCCACGTCTATTTCTTTTATGAGGCTGTCTTTTTTTTAAAAACCTCTTTGTTAATCACAGCAGCTATCTCTGTCATTTGGGGACCCACTCTGTATTAATGAATATGGATTGGAGTCTTCCTAATTGTTCTCTGAACACCTCCCAATTTTCAGAAGGGTAATTGATTTCAATCAACTTCATTAGTACACTCTCTACACTCTTGAAAGCCTGTAATTTTCAAGTTCAATATTTGTGTGCTCACACCCTCAGGAGTGCTTCATTTGTATCCCATTATAATCCTGGAATTCTAACCAGTCACCAGCTTTATCATGAAGCTTATTTATTTTCTAGTATGGCTGAGTCATGCTTTAGGGCATCCCCCATACGCAAATATATATATTTTTGTAAAAGCAAAATTACACACGTATTTTTAAATTTAAAACGTTAACAACTCTAACTCTGGCTCTAATGAAGACTGTATTGAAATGATTCCCATGCCTCTAGGGGTATGATAGAGTCTGAAGTAAAGAAACTAAGGTTAGATGTTAGGTGTTTACTGTAGACAATTAGTCAAACAGAAAACTTTAGCTTGGAAGTGAGAGGAGCTCGTTGGGAAGATAATATTTCATAAAAAAGTCACTTTTAGTTTAACTTCTAGAAAAATAAATGAAGAGAAATATATTTAGATACATTGTCACATAATAATTAGTTTTTTATTGTTATGAAACTTTCCCCATATTCATGTATATTTTTTTCTTTCGTTGCCTAAGTCTACGTTCAAAGATCTGTGGTGGTTTACTGTATTTCTGTGGAACTGGAGTAACTAATTATAGTCTACAATAGATACCCAGTTGTTGGTTCTGCCTCTGAAAGCTCAAAGCTCCTTATTAGATTTTATTGGAGAAGTACCTAAATTGAAAATATGAACACTTTTATCACTGTATTTCTACCGGAATTACCCTCATTGAGGTTCTTCTTGCCATTCTTCAGCTGGACTATTGCAAAAGCTTAACTGGACTTTCTACATCTCTTCTCTCCCCACTTCAACACATTACACACACTATTGCCAGAATGTTTTCCCCCAAACATTGTGTCATTCCCTTGTTAGATCTTCAGTAGCTCCTTGTCACAAGTGGCCTGGAGTGCAACATCACCCATAATCTAATTTTTCAACTTACCTTTCTAATTCTATTTGCTGTTACAACTTCATATACCATATGTTTCAGTCAAATGATTGTGATTCCTCAAAGGCTCCATAAGCATTGGCACATACCTGTGTCTACATAATGCTGCTCCCTTAATGAGCAACACCTTTCTCACCATCTCTTTGTATGGACATTTTATATGTCTGCATTTGTTAGGGTAGCCATAGGCCCTTATAAAAAAGAGACCGTAGAGTAGAGTGGCTAAAAATTCAGAACTTCATTTTTTTTCTCTCGTGTAACAGCTCTGTTGTGTTTCAGAATGCAATGACACTGCTTCGTGTGGTCATTCAGGATCGTAGGCTCCTTATAAGTTGTCAGGTCAAAAAGTTATTGCTCTACCATACCCTAGAGTGTCATCCTAATCTGAATGATGAAGGGTGGCCCACTTCATTCACATTCCAGCTAGAGGAAAAGGAAAGGGTGAATAAGACATGTACACTCTCTTAGGGTCTGGGTCTGGAAGTAGGCACATTCACACATAACTGTGAGGGGAGGCTAGGAAATGTAGTCTAGCTGTATGTATGGAAGAAGCAGAGAAAAAATTTTGGTGGTCAACCAAGTTTATGACATGTTGAAATCTAGCTTACATGCCAGCTTCTTTCTTTAGGCTATGCTGAGCCCCTCAGCTGGAAGCAATTTCTCCTTCCTCTGATCTACTCTAGTTGAAGGCTTCTGAAACTAATGTGTACAAGAATCACCTGTGAATCTTGTTAAACTACAGAGGCTGAATTAGTCAATCAGGGTTGGGAATTGAGATTCTCCATTTCTAATGAGCTCTGAAGTGATACTTATGCACTAGTCTGAAGAATACACTTTGAGTGTTCTAGCCCATTGTCTGTTTCTCTCTTGTGGAATGTAACTTTTTCTACTTCATATTAGCTATTTGTGTGCATAACTTAGCCTCCTTACTAGACAGTTAATTCCCATAGCAGAACCTGGATCTCATTAGCATCTGTCACTCTCACCCTGCCTCCCTACAGCACTAAGAATAGAGCATGCACACTTAGATGTAGTTAATAAATATTTGAATAATTGATGAGTGGCTTCAACTAATTTAGAATGTTGAACATAAACTTTTGAAGGGCAACACTACTTATATTAGCTTCTGGACTATGCTTAGTGCAATTACTTATTTGAAAATTGTCTGTTGAAAACTCCCCTCTTACATAGCCTAGCCAAACTAAGGGAACACTGGCCCAGAGAGCTGAGCTAAGTGGAATTCAGCAAATGGAAACCACATTTTATTGAGGACTTTCCCCCTCTGTGTGCTGTAACTATTTCAAAGGAAATGCTAATCCCTATGTTTGGAATTCATTTCCAGAGAGCTTCTCTGCTTAACAAGCGTGACTTTGTGCCCACAGAGCTTCATAAGCCAATTTTATCAGTTTTGTTGAAGAGGTGGCTTTTTTTTCCCCCACCTGGAAACACTCAGTGATCTTCTATCTGGAAAGTCTCAAGTTGAGTACCAATTAAAGCTAGATAAGAATGACTCCTCTCAAGTTGGCACCATTTTAGCCCGTTCTTTTCTCAGTCCTAACATATTTAGTCATGTGTTGGCCTTGGAGATTAGGGTGGAAGAAGGAAGAGAACATAAAGTGGGTTAGGGTTTAAAACAGAGGCTACTTTGTAATCTATCCTAAGTCTTATGAAGCAAAGTAAGAAGACCTGAGGTCTCCTGCCTCACACCTGTCTGCATGATGGAACTCCTAACTAGAACTATTTTGTACTTCGACTTTGTCATAAATGAGACAGAGCTGAGGTTTCCCTTTTGGACTCTGTATGTAAAAGATTTCACAAGCAAATTAATCATGTTATTAAGATTTTGGCCGGGCGCGGTGGCTCAAGCCTGTAATCCCAGCACTTTGGGAGGCCGAGACGGGCGGATCACGAGGTCAGGAGTTCGAGACCATCCTGGCTCACACGGTGAAACCCCGTCTCTACTAAAAAATACGAAAAAAAAAACTAGCCGGGCGAGGTGGCAGGCGCCTGTAGTCCCGGCTACTCGGGAGGCTGAGGCAGGAGAATGGCGTAAAAACCCGGGAGGCGGAGCTTGCAGTGAGCTGAGATCCGGCCACTGCACTCCAGCCTGGGCGACACAGCGAGACTCCGTCTCAAAAAAAAAAAAAAAAAAAAAAAAAGATTTTACAGATTCTTAGCCTAGTTGAAGAAATGAGTTTTAGTTTCTATTAGCCCCACTGGTACAATCAACTAATGTACCAATCACAAACTACATAACTTCACAGTGGGATCCTTTACTTTTTACCTGTAGGCTCTTTACTTGGCAGTATCTTTTTAGCCCTTAGTTCCATTACTAGGCTTTGGAATTGAGAAATGGATATTCAGACATGCCATTAATGTATACTGACCCCTCTCTTTCCTTACTGTCGACTAGATATAAGGGTTTATGGTATTATCTGCACAATGTGTCTGGATAAGTTGTTATTGCACATGGCTGCATTTGATTTTGTAGGTATTCCACATTTTTCGGCTTCCTATTCCCTCAGTGAGACCTTTAGCATGGCAATTCAAGAATGAAAATATTCTCAACAGAGCTAGGACTAGGGTGAGGCAACCCAGGCCCCTAGGGAGCAAAATTTAAGGAGGCACTAACTTGCATATGCATGCCCTGGAAATGAGCATCTTCTTAAATGTTGCGCCCTAGGCACCTAGCTTGCCATATTCTAGTCCGGGTCCTGAGTTCCAAATCAGAGAGCTCAAAGTACTAGTTGCTGAGATCATTTGGATGATTGAGTCAACCCCAGTCCTTTACCCCAACTTGTAGGCATGTGTATGCGTGACTGCAGAGATCCTACAAATGTACATATGAGACAATAAAAATGGAATTCTGCAATCATGATTTTATTAATCACATGAAGGTAAGACTGACATTCAATGTTTATTTGCCCTCTGTGCTGCAGTAAAACAGTCTTGACATAGATTTTTTAATGAGCATGCATTAATTATTGTCTTTGAGAATCTCCTTGAATTTAACTCTTGCTGTTGCTCCATGGTCTCAAAGTCCCCTGGTTTTTCAGACCACCAATGGCACATCTAAATGTAGACAAATGCATCACTCTTATCCAAGTGCCTAACTATACCCACTTGCAAGGCATATGTGAATGCCACCTAATTAGTTGTGAAGTGCATTTTGGCATATGTCGGAAGTTAAAGCCACTTCCTTAGAGGAACTCAAACTCCGAATTTATCTTTATTAAGGCCTTGTCCAAATGATAAATATACACTGCCTCCTTGCTATCTACTGCTTGGAAATAAATCACTTTAGGATTGATTTGCTAATGGCTTTCTTCACTCTAAGGGTCCTCCTGCCCGAGAGGTCATACTGTCCTTCACAAACAAACATTGATAACCAAACAGAAGACACCACACTGACCATACAGTGAATGAAGAAGGAAGTCTGGAGCGAGGGGAAGCATGATCCTTTGCACAGCCTAGAAAAAACGAACCTTACCAAAGTGCAATATTATATTCTGGACAAAAGCCCCCAAACCACTTTTTAAGAATATGAGTGAACAAATGGGATATATTCATCTTCTTTTTCAGCAAAGTGCCATGAACGTTTGTACTTTAGTCAGGTATTACAAACCCCTCCAGGAGTCTGCCAAGTAATAGAAATCAGTGAAACTGGCTGGGTATGAGACAATCAGGAGTGATAGGGTCTCCAGGGAAACAGAGAATGCACTTATCATCCACTGCAGCTGCTTTTTGTGACATGGGAATATGGGCCAAATCTTGTTAGATCTTCTGATTCTTCAAGAGAAGCAGGTAACTTGATTTTTTTAATAACATGATGGCTCCCATTTTTTAACTGTTGGAAAGTTAGCTTAAGAACATTTTAAGGTCACTGCGTGGGATAAATAAAATATCCCTAAAGGACAGAGTTGCCTCACTAAGTCTTGAAACCTGACTCCTTTCCAACTGTGATTCCTTGCTCAGGACCATAACTCTGGATTCACATGGTGACTTTCAATGGCTCAGCCAATCATGCTAAAGTTGTATATTCTTAAGATGCCAAGATATTAAATTGTATTTTAGACAGTTAAGTTTACAATTATCTTTGTCTCACTGCACATGGGTGGCACCACCTGCCTGCAGTCTTAGCTCACTCTCTACATTATCGGCATAACACAACAGTGGACGCTTGATTTTCATTAGCCAGATGTAACTGATTGTCCTACCTTCACCTTTAGAGTGAGGCCACAGGGGCCCCATGGAACCACCTGCTTCTTGAGGAAGAAGTACGTACATGGAAATAGTGCTGTCTTAACCAGCTTGGCTTTCTTACATTTTTAATATCTTGTTTGTCTCAACTGTTTATTCCATGGTCATTGTCACTTCTGTTTGCCTGTTTCTGAATCTGTCAGTTGTTGACTAATAGAGGTAGAACTTGAATCCAGGTGTCCATTTCTTGAGGGAATTTGTTCTGCAAATTTATTCTCTGCAGGTTGAACTGAGATGTCTTTGATTTGCCCTGTGTCATATATATTTTAAATTAGCTTGACGTTTTCCTGCTCTTGTGATCTATGATGTGAAATTACTTCATGGCCTGTGGAAGTTCAAACACATTCCAAAAACTTCTGTTAACTTCCAGAGGAGCCTCATACTTCCTGGGCACTCATGCTGTCTGTGTCCCACACTATATTTGTGTGAAACATAGCCTTTGTCTCTCTGTCTGATTCTCTCTCTCGTTCATTCTTTCTTTTTCTCTCTCTCTCACTCCTACTTCTGCTCTCACTCGAAATCCATCCATGAGCTCAGTAGACTTTCCCCAGTCACATTACCCCTCCCCTTGCCACCAGGCTTCATGCATCTCACTCTGACTGTACCCTTCCCATCACAGCTCTTCACCCCCTGCCTCTCAGCTTGCCCTGAGAATGCTAACTTCTTTTCCTTCTACAGTGATAGAGCAGCCTCCTTACTTTTATGTGGCCTTGCTGCCACTTAACACTAAGGTCATTGGAGTTGGGGGATGACATTTTTGAACCTGTAAAAATAAACTCGGATTCTTTTTGTTAATTAACAAATGAACATAGAGCCAAAAAGCCTTGCTCTCTAGTATCTTAGGCTGGGTCTACTTCTGAGCCAAGGCCTGATGCTGATGCCTTTATGAATATCCCTGCTCTACCTTGAGACTATCAAAATGCTGCTTCATTTAAATTTTACCTCCCCTCTTCTGTTCTTCCCAATCTCAAATAACCTTATCACTTCATTTGTTTTGTGAGTTGCCCCACGTTTCCTTTGATGTGCGGTCTCCCTTGCTTTAGGAAGTTAATAAACTTAACTTTGTGAGACTATAGAGGTGTCCCTGTTGGTTATCATCAGAGGGGCTTTACTACCTTCTGCTGCAAGCATTTATTAAAGTATTTGTCCCAATATATGCAGTTTTCTCCCTAAAAGGATTTATCTTTCATTACAATGTAACTTCCGTGAAGACAGGGGATTTAATCTGTTTTCTTCACTATTCTAAAACAATGCTTGGGTCATGTTGAAAGAATGAACGAATAAATTCTGTTAATAGCCCTTAAATTAATACAATGATCTCCACATCCTTATAAGAGTATGGTACCTCATTTCAGCTTCTGCTAAACTGTGCCTTTGGTTCTGAACTAAGAAAGACTCGGATAGACCCTGTCTTAGTCCCTTCAGGTTAATATAACAAGATATCACACACTGGGTAACTTATAAAGAACAGACATTTATTTCTCACGGTTCTGGACATTGAAAAGTCCAAGGCCAAGATGCTGACAGGTTCGGTGTCTAATGAGGGCCTGTTTTCTGGTTTTTGATGGTGCCTTTTTCAGTGTCCTCATGTGGTAGGAAAAGGGCAAACAAGCTCCCGTGGGCCTCTATTATAAAGGTGCCAATCCTAATCATGAGAAATCCATCCATACAACTTTATCACCTCCCAAAGGTCCCATCTGTTAATATCAACACCTTAGGGATTAGATTTCAACATATGAATTTTGGGGGAATATAAATATTCAACCATAGTAGACCCCCATTCCAACATTTAGCTGTATAATTTGGGATAAATTATTTAATCTCTTTATACCTCTATCTTTTTAGCTGTGAAGTGGGGATGATGCTACGTATTGTATTTGGTTGGGAAGATTAAATGAAGTGATTTATATGAAAAGTTTATTGTGGAGTATGACACATGGTAAATGTTCAGTAAACATCAGCTAGTATTTTTCATTATAACTCTCCCTGGCCTTAATTTTTCCAGATTCCAGGCACTTGCACATCACTGTGCCCCTGCTTCTATTCAGCACTGCATTTCATTTTGCCTCATGATATGGTAAGGTATGTATGTCTTCTTTGTTTAGTTGTAAACTCTTTGAGGGCAAGGTCCATGTCTTACTTACCCGTGTATCACTGTAGATAAATACATCTATGTATCACTGGCACATAGTAGTCACTCTAAATATCTGTGGTTGAAAAGTCTGCCTGGAAAAGAAGATGACAGTAAGAGTGCAGAGC
This sequence comes from Papio anubis, assembly GCF_008728515.1. Taxonomy (NCBI): domain Eukaryota; kingdom Metazoa; phylum Chordata; class Mammalia; order Primates; family Cercopithecidae; genus Papio; species Papio anubis. The sequence continues at coordinate 25,237,993 of NC_044996.1, forward strand.
TGAGCCTGATTGGTAAATGTAGTGACTGCAGTGACTGTTAGCTGATTATGATAGAGCATTAATAGCTTCTTTTCTGAGTGGTTTTATTTTTTATTTTTATTTATTTATTATTATTTTTGAGATGGAGTCTTTCTCTGTTGCCCAGGCTGGAGTACAGTGGCATGATCTCTGCTCACTGCAACCTCCACCTCCCGGGTTCAAGCAATTCTTTTGCCTCAGCCTCCCGAGTAGCTGGGACTACAGGCATGCGCCACCACATCTGGCTGATTTTATATATGTATATATTTTTTTATTAGAGACAGGGTTTTGCCATATTGGCCAGGCTGGTCTCAAACTCCTGACCTCAGGTGATCTGCCCACCTCGGCCTCCCAAAGTGCTGGGATTTCAGGCTTGAGCCACTGCGTCCGATCTTGAGTGGTTTTAGAATATAACAACTAAATAGGAGGAGCAGGCGCAATGAAGGAGCTTTTTTGAGTGTCGTCTGCTCCTGCTGAGTGGTATTTGAATGATCCAGGGAAAATGAGAAGGGCCAAGGAAGTGGGTATGGACCAACCTGGTCATTTAATTCCTCTAATTCTCAAGAATTGCCACTCCAGTCTAGCCTAGCAATTTGGAGCAGTGGGTAAATTATTTGTAGCTAATCTGTAAGCAGAGATCATTGTGCTGACGTGTACTGGGGTTTTGCTCTCCTGGCTACCAGGTGGGGACCTGTGACTGCTTTGTCTTTTAGTTGCTCTAGAGACTGGAAATAAAGGCATAAAATGCCCTATGTTCACTTAGGGGGGCTTAACTCTGTGAGTGGCTCTCTACTTGTGAAAGTATTTATGACAACTGCTCTCCTGCTGCACGCGCACACACACACACACACACACACACACACACACACTCTGCATGGCCCAGAATAAAGAACAAGTCTTAAAACCTAGGAGAAGGTAAGAGGGCAAGGTTTTCTCAACATCCCTTTCCTGCACATCCTGCACAAATTCACACCTTTTGGCTTTTCGCTCATTTCCCAGTGTCCCAACCCCACTTGCCCTCTTTAGTATTCTCCAAGGGGTTACATTTGATGATCACTAAGATCCTCGAGCCTGTGGTGTGCTGGTAAATTGGCTCTCTAGGGGAAAAAAGCCCTGATTTGTAGCTTTGTAGTGTTTCCTGATTCCCTTCCTCCTTCTTTTCCTCCTCCCTCCCTCCATTTCTCCCCACCCTTTTCTCTTTTTCCTGCATTCCAGGCATAATTAGTCCCACCCCTCCAGTTCATTCTGCCTAGTTTTTCTTGTTTTCATCTTAGTACACATAACTTGAATTTCTCAGCTGTGTGTGGCAAAAGTATATACCATGTTATTTAAAAAAATTTTTTTCTTGATCTGTATAGGTAATTGAAATGATTAGTGGTAGCAGTTTTTATCCAATCATTGCTTTAAACCACACTCATGACATCCACAACGTAAGTAGGATGTTTTTGTCATTTTCTTGGAAATCATAGCCAGATAAATCAGGCAAGAGAAAGAAATAAAGGGCATTCAAATTGGAAAGGAAGAATTCAAATTATCTTTTTCACAGACGACATGATCTTATATTTAGAAAACCCTAAAGATTCCATCAAAAACACTGTTAAAATTGATAAATGAGTTCAGTAAAGTTGGAGAATACCAAATCAATGTAGAAAAATCAGTAGTATTTATATATGCCAACAGTGAACAATTTGAAAAAGAAATCAAGAAATCAATACCATTTACAATAGCTACAAAAAATATAAAGTACCTAGGAAAATTTAACAAAAGAAGTGAAAGATCCCTGCAAGGTAAACTATAAAACACTGAAGAAAGAAATTGAAGAGGATACAAAAAAATGGAAAGATATTCTATGGTCAAGGATTGGAAGAATTAATATTATGAAAATGACAATACTACCCAAAGTGATCTACAGATTCAATGCCATCCCTATCAAAATACCAATGACATTCTTCACAGAAATAGAAAAAGCAATTTTAAAATGTATATGGAACCACAAAAGATCCTGAATAGCCAAAGCAATCCTGTCCAAAAATCTGGAGGTATCATACTACCTGACTTTAATAGACCTTATTTTTTACGGTAGTTTTAGGTTCACAACAAAAGTGAGAGAAAGGTACAGAGATATTCCATATACTCCCTGCCCCCACATGTGTTGAACCTCTCCATTATTAACATCTTCCATCAGAGTGGTACATTTGTTCAATTGATGAACCTACATTGACACATCATTATCACCAAAAACTCATAGTTTACATTAGGGTTCATTCTTGGTATTGTATATTTTATGGGTTTTGATAGATGCTTAATCATGTATATCCACTACTATAGTATCATAGAGAGTAGTTTTATTTCCCTTAAAAATCCTCTGTGCCCCACCTATTCATCCCTTCCCCTACTCCCTGGCAACCACTGATCTTTTTACTGTCTCCATAGTTTTGCCTTTTCTAGAATGTTATATAATTGGTATCATATAATATGTGGCCTTTTCAGATTGGCTTATTTCACTTAGTAATGTGCATTTAAGTTTACTCCATATCTTTTAATTGCTTGATAGCTCATTTCTTTTTAGCACTGAATAATATTCAATTGTTTAGATGTACCACAGTTTATCCATTCACCTACTGAAGGACATCTTGATTGCTTCCAAGTTTTGGCAATTATAAATAAAGCTGCTATAAACATTCATGCTCAGCTGTCTGTGTGGATATAAGTTTTCAACTTCATTGGGTAAATACCAAGGAGTGCAATTGCTGTATCTTATGGCAAGAGTATGTTTAGTTTTGTAAGAAACTGCCACACTGTCTTCCAAGTGTCTGTACCATTTCGCTTTTCCATCAGCAATGAATGAGAGTTCCTATTGCTCCACATCCTTGCCAGCATTTGGTGTTGGGTTTTGGATTTTGGACATTCTAATAGATGTGTAGTATCTCATTTTTGTTTTAATTTGCATTTCCCTGGTGACATATGACATGGAACATTTTTTTCATATGCCTATTTGCTATCTGTATATCTTCTTTGGTGACATGTCTATTCAGGTATTTGGACCATATTTTAATTGGGTGGTTTCCTTACTGTTGAATTTTAAGAGTATTTTTTACATTTTGGATAATAATCCTTTATCAGATACGTTCTTTGCAAATAATTTTTTATGTCTTTTTAAAAAAATATATAAAGTAGGTTTTCAGGTTTCTTTTTTTTTTTTTTTCATTTTTCGGTGGAAGAAAGGTCTATATTTCAATGATACGGGGCTTACATTGTACTTCACATTTTCCTTTTATCCTCTCTCCCTTCCCCCATCTTGTTAAGCAGCACAATTCTTTTCTGAGCTAATGCATCTCTTGGCTTATTCTGACAATAGCAGCAAAGAACAGATGAGTCCAGCTACTGTTAGTCTATTTCCCTTCCTTCAAGGCATAAAGGAGTATGCCCTATTTTCTGCCTTTCAAGTTTTGTCGGCTGACATACTTTGTATAATAGTTGCATAAGATGAGTTGCTATCTGTCCAGGATTCAACGCAGTTTGGCATTATCCATGACTTGATGCCAAAGAAGAATTCACCTATGTAATTTTTTTCTATCATCTCATTGCCCTAAAATAAATGATTTGATGGTGAAATAAAATGTGTTCTAGGAGAAGCTGAGGAAAATATGCAAAGTGCATAAGAGAAAAAAGGTTCTCTGTGTTTTCAATAAATGACCATTCATGATAATGAGGATACAAGAGCACTTGAACATAACAGAGACCAAAATGTTTTTATATATAAAAACTAAGAAGCCCAGAATCAGTGTCATATTTTGAAAAGTATTATGCTATGGTAGATGCAAAACTACCTGGGAGTATCTATACTTCCACTTAAAATTCAACTTCTGCTTGGTTCATCTGATTCTTTCAAGGTCTTAAATGTTAAATGAAGGGGTAAAATAGGAAGGTATTTAAGTAATTAGTAGGCTTCCTGGGTCTTGATAACTTCAGTGCTTCTAGGAGCTGCCCAGTTGGCCACCAGTCTCTGTGGAATCCAGGGGCCTCTTCCCAATATGGATTTGACCAGCACTTTAATTGGTGAGTTTCCATTAGCATCTTAGCACTACTCTTTAATACAAATGCCTTATTTTCCATGGTTTATGAAAGTTTAAGTGATAACCATGATTGCAGGAACAGATTGTTGAGGAGCTGTTTTTCAGTGAAAAGTCGGGTCAGGAGATTGATGGAGGCTTTGAAATTAGATCCTTGGATTGAAAAATAAAGTTGGCGGTCATGAGTCCCATCAGTGGCTTCTCTATTAAAAGTCTCTTTTTAATTGCGATAAAAATATTTTACTTGAGATCTACCATCTTAACAAATTTTAGGTTCACAATACAGTATTGTTAAGTATAGCAATATTGTACAATTATAGTAATTAGTTAAGTAATACAATATTGTACAGCATAGTTTTAGAACTTATTCATCTTACGTAACTGAAACTTTATACCAAATGAACATCAACCTCCCATTTCCCCCTTCCCCTAGCCTCTGGCAACCACCGTTTTATTCTGTTTTTCCGTGAGTTTGACTGTTTTGGATACCTCAGGTAAGTGGAATCATGCAGTATTTGTCTTTATGACTGGCTTACCTCACTTAGTGTAATGTCCTTCAGGTTCATCTGTGTTGTCTCAAATGGCAGGATTTCCTTCTTTTTTAAGGCTGAATAATACTCCATTTTATATATATACTACATTTTACTTATCCATGTAGCCATACATGGACACTTATATTGTTTCCAGATCTTGCCTATTGTGAATAATGCTTCAATGAACATGGGAGTGCAGGCTATTTCTTTGAGATCCTGATTTTAGTTCCTTTGAATGTATACCCAGAAGTGGAATTGCTGAATCATGTAGTAGTCCAATTTTTAGTTTTTTGAGGTACTGCCATACTGTTCTCTGCAGTGGTTACATCAATTTACATTCCCATCAACAGGGTATAAGGGTTCCAATTTCTCTTCATCATTACTGACACTCTTTTTGTCTTTCTGATAATAGCCATCTTAACAGTTGTGACGTAGCCTTATTGCGGTTTTGATTTGTGTTTCCTTGATGATTGGTGATGTTCAGCATCTTTTCATATACCTGTTGGTCATTTTAATGTCTTCTTTGTAGAAATGTCTATTCAATTCCTTTGCCCATTTTTTTTTTTTTTTTGACAGAGTCTTGCTCTGTCACCCAGGCTGGAGTGCAGTGGCACGATTTCAGCTCATTGCAACCTCTCCCTCCCGGGTTCAAGCAATTCTCCTGCCTCAGCCTTCTGAGTAGCTGGGATTACAGGCATCTGCCACCACGCCTGGCTAATTTTTGTATTTTTAGTAGAGAGGGGGGTTTCTCCATGTTGGCCAGGCTGATCTTGAACTCCTGACCTCAAATGATTCACCTGCCTCGGCCTCCCAAAGTGCTGGGATTACAAGCGTGAGCCACCACGCCCGGCCCCTTTGCCCATTCTTAAGTTGGGTTATTTGGTTTCTTTTGCTATTGAATTCTAAGGGTTCTTTGTATATTTTGGTTATTATTTCTGTGATGTAAATACTCCCATCAAGGCCAATTTCAAGCTACCAGCTTGAGGCCACTGAATTCTGTGTTCAGAAGAGATGTGCACAATTGGCTCTTGTAAAACAATTTGTCAGTTTGTGCTAGCTCCAGCATCCTATTGCTTTAAGCTCTGACATTTTTTTTTTTACTTTTGTTCCTGATCCTTTTTCTTTCCATTTCCCATTATAACACACATACAATAATAGTTAACATACCCAAATTAAACTACAAAGCTTCTTCTTAATAACCAAACATGGCAAAAAAGGTTAAAGTGTTTCTTGCACACTTAACATATACACTATGAAATCAAGGTTGTGTCAAGGATGTGTGCTAGCTGCTAATTTTTAGTACAGTAAGTCCTCAATGTCATCGACAGGTTCTTGGATATTGCAACTTTAAGTTACATGACGTATAAAAACAACAATTTTTTTTTCTCATCAAGGATGTTAAATGAAAACTTAATGTAGTAATTAGGGAAGGAACAGCAAGAAAGACTATGTTTTGTGGTTCTGTAATACTCTCTGAATTGACAAGAGCCTCTCTGAAAGTCAAGCTTCAGTTCTGTTGATAGTAGGTCCCCTGAGACACCTTTTATAACAGACAGTCCTCTCTTCATCAGCTATGGCAAAGTCAACAGGGAGCAGTAGTATCAAAATGTAAACAAGTACTCCATTATACTCATTTTATTTATTGATTTACTTTTTAAAAAATGGAGTCTGTCTGTTGCCTAGGCTATAGTGCAGTGGTGCAATCAGAGTCCCACTGCAGCCTCAACCTCCTGGCCTCAAGCGATCTTCCTTTAGTCTCAGCCTTCTGAGTAGCTAGGACTACAGGTGCATGCCCCCATGCCCAGCTAATTTTTGTACATACATATATATATATATATATATATATATATATTTTTGTTTGTTTTGTTTTGTTTTGTTTTTTGAGACAGAGATTTGCTCTTATTGCCCAGGCTGGAGTGCAATGACGTGATTCCGGCTCACTGCACCTCTGCCTCTAATATTCAAGGAATTATCCTGACTCAGCCTCCTGAACAGCTGGGATTACAGGTGTGTGCCACCACGCCTGGCTAAATTTTGTATTTTTTTTTTTAGTTAGTAGAGATGAGGTTTCACTGTGTTGGCCAGGCTGCTCTAGAACTCCTGACCTCAGGTGATCCTGCAGAGACAGGGTCTCTCTAGGTTGCCCAGGCTGGTTTCAAACTCCTGGCCTCAAGCTATCCTCCCTCCTAGGCCTCCCAACATGCTGGAATTACAGGCATGAGCCACCATGTCCAGCTCATTATTTACTTTTGTATTTCAGCTTTTTTTCATGTCCTCAGATGTGCTAAACAATGCTTCTTCCTAATTTAATACATCAATTTTTGCTGCCATTGGAAGTTTCTGCAAATTGAATGTGTTTACTCTAGCTTGGAAGACATGGATGAGTGAAAAGAGTTATGCTTTCTTGCAAATAGTCTAGGAGTGGGAAACAGAGAGACAGCTGGAGCTAAGTTTGGCCCAAACTGCTTAACATGTGTGAGATTTGGTCTTAATTCCTTCAGTTTCCCTAGGTATCACATGCTCATTCCTCAGCCTCTGCCCAGCTGCCTCACATAGTCCATCCTTTCTTGACTTTGTTTCTCAGGCTAGATCCCAACAAATCTCACCTGGAGAAACTTGGAAAAATCTAAGCAATAAACTAGGAGTCTAGTGACTGCTGATATATATTTATATATATTATATAGTCTCCCTCAGAACAAAGGGACAAGGAACCTGTGGTGTGCTGGTAAACCGTGAACAACCAACTTTCCAGAACAAAAAAGTCTGTGTGTGTGCATGTGTGTGTGTGCATGCAGATTTTTACATTGTATTGATATAAAGGATGAGTAGTACACAATTAAAAAATAGTATACATTACTCCTTATTTTAAATTCCACAAACCAGTTTATTCTTACAGAATGCTTTTGTTAATTTTTACAAGTTCTTTTATCCATTGTCAATCTGTGGTTGTGATTGATGAATGAATGTAGTCCCTACATAAACGTGGCTGATATACTCATTTATGTTAATGAGTAATGAAAGTGAAACAACAAAGATGCATGTCAGAACTTCACTTATTCATCAGTGATGTGGGGAATTCCTTTGTTGAATCAAATAATAGGTTTTGAAGATTGGAAGAACATGTTCTTTTTTTGGTTAGTCAAAATGTGATGCCTATAGATATAACAGTTTTAAGTTTAATCTGCAGTATTAATGCTTTCTCCATCACTTTTTAAAGTTTGGACTATCAGCAAAACAATAAATCAAGCCTTGATCTTAAGCATTTCACAATTTTCGTACTGTAAATAATCCCTACCATGGCTGATGTCAAGCTACAATTGTGATGTCAGTGGGTAAAGAGTGGGAGGAGATGCACAGAAGCACGCCATTATAGGGTGTTTCCACCATACGGATACTATAGATATAAATAACCACATGGGCATAGATAAACAAAATGTAATTCAAGAATTAGAAGGTGATGTGTTTTGACTATTACTTTTGGTTTTAATATAATTTCATTGTAGGTAGACATAATTGAATTTTTAATAATGGCTGTGTTTAAAAACCAGCTTACAGAATTTTTGAAGATATAACAACTGGCTCTTGTGAGCTAGAATATATCAACTCCCAGCACGCTGGCAAGCAACCAAACTTGTGAAGGACCTATTACGGGCTAGACATTGCATGTGTAACCTGTAAGATTCCTTAGCTCTCAACAGTCTTAATAATAATAGTATATAATCCAATGTCATTGGCTCTTGCTCCATCTGCTTCTTGCAGCATCCCAGTACTGTGTTGTGTCTCTCAAACTCTTGACAGTCTCTAGTGGGTATCCCCTATGTGATCATGAACATATTTGCTTGCCATGTGCTGTTGCTGCTTTGTTAGACATTAACCACACATTCATCTGGAACTACTGTCTCCCATTGAGGCACTGTTGTTTCTTGGGTGCTGCTGCTACTCTGCTGGAATCTGATTTCTCCTTCTCACCCTGTTGCCTTTCTGCTGAGAGCTGACAACAAAGCACAGGTGTGTTCATGGCCCCAGAACACCTGGATAATTTTTCTCAAAGTAGGAAAAGCATACATCTTTTTCATTTGAATTACATTTTATTGGAAAGTGTCTGAAAGCAGGACTGCTGATAACCTTACAATATTTTTGAATAATCCTTTTACTTTAGAGTAGTTATCTTTTTAGATTTACAGAAAAGTTAAGATTTACTTCAGGGAATTGCCACATGCCTCATACTCAGTATGAGTATACATGCCACATACACATGAGTATGTGGCAACTCATGTTTAAAGATTGGGTAGTATCTTGAGGGTAGAATATCTATATAAATTTTTTGGAATCTTCTGCATGGGAGATTTGTCTGTTTCCTCCCATTTATTTATTCAATAATTTATATCGGTATAGATTCATGGATATTTACTTTGAACTTCAAGTTATACTCTAATGCAGTCGATCCTTATTATTCATGGATTTCCTATTTGTGAATTTGCCTTCTTACTAAAATTTATTTGTAAACTGCAAATCAATACTTATGGTGACTTCATGTTCATTTGCAGACATGTGCAGAGTGACAAAACTTTGAATAGTCTGATGTACACCTTCTCAGTTGGGGTGGAACAAGGTGATGTTCTACCTTCTTGTTTGCAGTTCTCATCCTGTAAACAAGTATTCTTTTTTCGTGTATTGATTTTCATGTTTTTCCAATTTTTGTACTTTTTGTTGGTAAATCTATGTTAAGGTAAACATGAATTTAAACTGATGTTTCCAGCTCTATTCTAGCCTCTCCACTTGCTCATCTGTGACCGTCCATTTCAACAGCAAGAAACTTGGCTCTTACCATCTGCTATTCATTTACTTAATTGTTCAATTCTAGTATACTGTACATGTACAGCAGTATCAGAATTGTTAACCCATACCCCATGGGAAACAACTAATAGAGTATGGTGCTTCTGTGCAGTTCCTTTTGCCTTAACTCTTACAGTCCCCACTCACCTCCAAAGTTACTTATCTCAGCACCCTTTTCCCCTTCACAGCTTTCACTAATACTCTTGAACATCCTTGACTGTTCCATTACTCCCTATTCTGTCATGGGCCATGTGGGATTGGGCTAGGAAATAGAGCCAAATGGCAGATACTTCACAGTGCTTAGGATCCCTGATGACTTAAGCTGTTTTAACACTCCCATTCCATCCCTTGATCAAGGTCAATATACCTTATTCCTTCCCTTACCATGATTCTCCTCCAGGAGACTTCTCAGACCACACAAAAATAGGCTCTTTAGGAATTTTTAAAGTTCATACCAGATTTACCCAAATATGTCTGAGTCCTAATTAGAAATAAGCTTGGCCCCTGCTCTATATATTCCATCTCATTTAATTTTATTTAATTATCTTAGAAATAATTCCTAAAATGTATTAAGTGCTTACTATTGTCAGGTATGTTTCCTAAGTATAAGTGTTAAATTGACTAGGTCTCAAAATCTAATGAGGTAGGGTCTACTGGTATTCTGCTTTTTTTTTTTTTTTTTTTTTAATTTTTTATTTTTGAAACAGAGTCTCACTTAGTCACCCAGGCTGGAGTGCAATGGCACGATCTTGGCTTACTGCAACCTCCACCTCCTGGGCTCAAGTAATTCTCCTGCCTCAGTCTTCTAATTAGCTAGGATTACAGGCGCATGCCACCATACCCAGCTAATTTGTATATATTTTTAGTAGAGACAGGATTTCATTTTTTGGCCAGGCTGGTCTTGAACTCCTGACCTCAAGTGATCCGTCCACCTCAGCCTCCCAAAGTGCTGGGATTACAAACGTGAACCACTGTGCCCAGCCTATTCTGCCATTTTACAAATGGAAAATAGAGACCCAGAGAGGCACTTCTCCCATCCTTATCCATTTTTGACATACAAACATATTTCAATTCAATAAACCTGTACTGGGGCCAGGTGCAGTGGTTCATGCCTGCACTCCTAGCACTTTGGGAGGCCAAGGTAAGAGGACTGCTTGAGGCCAGGGGTTCCAGACCAGCCTAGGCAATATAGCAAGACCTTGTCTCTAAAAAACAAACAAAAAGAAAACAACAACAACAAAAGCGTGTATTGAACACTTACTTTCTGCAGGCATTGTGCTAGACACTAGTGAAAAAAAGGGAAATGAATAAGAAATGGTTCCACAACTCAAGGAGATTTCAATATGTATCAAAATATAATTTCAAATAATATGGAAAGGGAATAAATTGCTTTGTACCTGCCTGGTGTATTAGCCCATTTTGCATTTCTATAAAGGAATACTTGAGGCTGGGTAATTTATAAAGAAAAGAGGTTTATTTGGCTCATAGTTCTACAGGCTGTACAAGCATGGCACCAACATCTGCTTGGCTTCTGGTGAGGTCTCAGGAAGCTTTTACTCATTACAGAAGGGAAGGGGAGCCATCATGTCATGTGGTAAGAGAGGGGGCAAGGGAGACGCCAGGCTCTTTTAAACAATCAGCTCTCCCATGAACTCATTCATGGAGAGGGCACTAAGCTCTTCATGAGAGATCCTCTCCCATGACCCAAACACCTCCCCCACTACCAACACTGGAGATCACATTTCAAAATGAGATCTGGAGGGGACAAATATCCAAACTATAACACCTGGTTCCTGCTTAACACTCACTGAGGAATACCCTGAGCTTTACCTTATTTCCTTTTGGTTCCCAGACCTCCCAGCCATTTTCAGGTTGGCATTTCCTGGCTTCCTCATCATCCGTTCTTTGTCTCCCCAGTCTAATTAGTAGATTGGTGGGAGGTAGCATGAGAAAGGCAAGGCTTTTCCCTGTGTACCCATTCTTTGCAGCAATCCAGCCATTTGGGCTTTAATTGGCTTCATAGGGCCCCTCAGTGCTTTGTCCTTTGTGCATCAGGAAGTTAATTACTTAATAAACCAAATGGAGTCTTTCAAAAGTGTAGTGTTAGCTCTTCTTTTTCTTAGAGTAAAACTTGGACCAAACTGAAGTACTCCAGTCACTGTGAGAACCAGCCAAAGATAAACCTGTGAAGTTGGAGAAATTTGTTTTAAGTGCTCCAAATTTAGGAGTCTTCATTCATAGTATGTCTTTTCACAGACCTCTCGGGCCCCTCTGTATGGCTCCTCCCTTGAACTTGCCCTTTCCATGCTTCTGTCTGTGTTTTGCCCTTTTCTTAGTGATTCCTTCCATCAGAATACTGTACATGTTTTGTGTCCTATTTCTAGGAGGCCCTGTTTAGTTAATATGATAAAGCAATTTAAAATAATATTACCAGCCAACACTTACAATGTAAACCAACACTTATAGTCATTCTGTTAAATAATGTATACATATGTATTAAATCCTCTCAATAACCTATGAGGTTGATAGTTCTTCTTACACCCATTATACAGATGAATAAGCCAAGGCCCAGAGTGGTTAAGTGACTTTCTAAGTTCACACAGCTAGCAAGTAGTGGAACTGGGATTTGAATCCAGGTTGTCTGACTAAAATCCATGGTCTACAAACCACCAAATTGTAAGACAATGGTGTTTGGTTTGTAATTACTGGTAATGGCCTAGTTATTGAAGCACATTTGCACAATTTCCTAATCTTTTTCCAAAGTACCAACTTTGTAATTTAACTTGTCAAGCGTTTATTGAGCACCTACAATAAACTAAATAATTTTCATCTTAACAATAACATTAATGTCTTAATTCCTGGGAGTGATTATTGTAGGCATCAGGAAAGGATTAGAGAACAATTAAATGTTAAATTGCATAGTACTGATTGTAAGTACACTGGTATCTGGGTAAGTGGAATTGTGCTAGGATTGGATGGTTAGAGATGAAGGAGGGAGAAGACATTTCCAGTAGTGGGAAATAACACCGAAAGGGATGGAATTGAGAAGATGAAGAGGGAGTAATGTGGAGATGTACCTGACTAACAGTAATTTTCAAGTCTCTGCGTAATTAAGATTAGAACCTCACTCCACCACTAGGAGTTGCACCTTCTGACAAGGTAGACAGATTGGGTTCTTAGAGGCCATTTTAACTTTCAGCCTTAACAGGAGTTTCTGTGTCCTAGACTTAAAAGATTGGAGAGAAAACCTTGAGCTGTCCTTTGAGGTCATAGGTCAAAGTCACTACTGCACCACAATTTATTGCTCTGTTTACCTAAGAGGGTTAGTAATCCAGCCTGTGGTCACCTAGTAGCCTTGTTCTTTCCTTTAATGGAAGAACCCAGTGAAGAGTCCAAAAAATCTTACCTCTGCATCTGTGTGAGGCTGCTTTTCCAATTCTTGCCGCCTGGTCCCAGTAGGATGGAAGTTTTGGCCCTTGAATCTTTTGGGATTGTCTTTTTCATGTGTGCCCCCTTTCTTAAGCTTCTGAAATTGTTTTGTACAGAGAGTTACTTTGATTAAAGTGACCAAACTGGGACAGAAAGCTGCCCTGTAATTTTTATTTCTCATTTTTATGATACATAGCCATATTAGAGTACCTTCTCCAGAGATAACAATGTATGCATTGCCCCAAATTGGCTGTCACCTAGTAAAAGTCAACACTTAAACATTCTTCCCATTAGCGCATGTATCTCTGTTCTCAAAAAGAATTTAAAGTTCTAAGAAACAGCAATTACCCTAACCCCCAAAAAAGCCCCAAACCCCCGAAGCGATCTCTCTTCCTTTGTTTGTACAGAAATAGGCTTTGGTTAGCAGGCAGCAGGTGGGATGATAAGTTTTTATGCAGGGGAACAGCATGATAAAAGTGGTATTACAGTAGGACTGATCTGGCAATACCATACCTAGTATTTCTCACACTGTGCTACAATTGCCTGTTTATTTGCCTTTGCCTTTCTCCCTCAAAAGAATGTAAATTCCTTGTAGGACAATTACTTACTCATCTCTACCTCCAGTGCCTACTACAGAGCTAGTTGATTGAGGAAAGGCTACAGGCAGAAAGATCAATTAAGGATGTAGGAGTAGGGGTGGGAAGAGGCTACTGAGGTAGTCCAGGTACGTGTGGTGATAAAAGCTGGGATGAGAACAAGATCTGAGGGATATTTTGTAGGGACATATGCCAGGATAACATGGATGAAAGGGCGAAGAATATAAGAGGACGTCACGATTTTGAACTTGAAAAATCAGAAAATAGGCAGTATTGTTGGGTTTTAGGGAGAAATAAGTAATACCTCTTTGTTCCTCTCCTGAGTTCTGAAACAAGTGAGAATTGAGACAGTAAGTAAATGAAGTTCAAGATGTGATTATTAGTGTCCTGTGAATTATGCAGATTTCCCCATATAGTAATTGGCACACCAGGACAACTGTAGCCTCCCCTTCCAGGAGCACAGGTCATCCTGTAAGATTCCCATATGGCTGAGAGCAACCTAAAACACTCTTTCAGGGCAGGCAGAGGTGAAAGAGAAAGCCGCAGAACAGGGATCAGCCAACTTTTAGTGCAAAAAGCCAGATAGTAAATATTTTAGGCTTTGCAAGCTATATGGTTGATCTCTGTCACAACTACTTGCCCCCGATGCTGCGGTGTGAAAGCAACCATAGACAGTTGGTAATGGAACAAGCATGGCTGTGTTCTAGTAAAACTTTATTTACAAAAACAGGTGATGAGCTAGAATTGGTTCACAGGCTGAGGTTTTCTGACCTCTGGACAGATGGAACAGAGTTGTATAGTTTCTTCATCAGCCTCACTAGTAAGCTAAGTCACACCTTGAGGAAAAGGGAATGAGGTGCTCCAGAAAAGCCAGGCATGTTATCCTAGTGGTGACTCCATCAGGAAAACAGGAGGCCTGGGGAATGCAATGGCCTTCTAACAGATACCATGGACAGAGAGAAAGTAATTTGGAAGAGAAGGTTTGTGGAGAGATGTTAATCTTGGAAGGTGTGGAGTTTGAGGTGACAGCAGGACATCCAAGTGGAGGTTACCTATAGCCACAGTGATGTGGGGATCTGGCTTGTTCTGGCTTGTGAGAGCCAATTGTGCACATTGTGCAATTTTCAACTCTGTGTTCAGTGACCTCATATTGGTAGCTTGAAATTGGCCATGGTTGGAATATTGATAGCATGGAAATTGGCAAAAGCTAGAAATCAGAGTCTGCCTTGCACCCACTGTCATGAGCCAATTGTTAAACACTTACTAGCACATTATTGCATGTAGAAGGTGTGAATGCAGATCTGAAACACAGCGCAGGTAGGACCCAATAGGAGAGTCATCTGCATGATGGAGAGAGCTAAAACTTTGGGAGTGGCTAAGCTTACTGAGCACAAGGCAGAAAATAGCCAAGTAAACGAAACCAAATACTTGAGAAATATTCACAGTTTGGGGTCAGTAGAATAAGTGGATGGCAAAGGCTGGGAAGAGAGATGGGAGAGGTAGAAGAACAAGGAAGAAGCAGTGCTAGAGTAACTGGCCATCACTCACTACCTATGATAGTAGGGCTCTTGGAGAACATATCAAAAAAAGACCATTTATCTTTGTTAATTACAAAACAAGAAGCCCTCATCCTCCTGAATAGGCAATTTGAATGGAGGGTGGAAAAAGAGACTCCTGGGATTCTGTGGACCTTCCAAACAGATCCAAAATTTGTCCCTCTAAGGCTTCCCTGGTACTACATGCTGTTTCAGTCAAGATCAAGGGGGACAGAATTTGGCACGTGATATAAAGCCACCCAACACTAACTATTTAAAGCCCCCAAATTTTACATTATTTCTCTTTAACTCATAAGAAATCTAGCTGCTATTGTGGTTTAAAGCCTTAGACTATATTCCTAGCTGAGAAATATAACAAGGGGTTTTCCCCCTAACAAGAAAAAAAGAAGAATCTGTTGCCTAATCTCGTATACTAGAGATCAGCTAATGCTTACACTAGCTTCAGTGGTCTTCTGGTTTCCAGGTAAGCCATACCTAACTCTAGGAAAGACTTTGCCGGCCGGCGCGGTGGCTCAAGCCTATAATCCCAGCACTTTGGGAGGCCGAGACGGGTGGATCACGAGGTCAGGAGATCGAGACCATCCTGGCTAACACGGTGAAACCCCGCCTCTACTAAAAAAGAACCACGAAACTAGCTGGGCGAGGTGGTGGGCGCCTGTAGTCCCAGCTACTCGGGAGGCTGAGGCAGGAGAATGGCGTGATCCCAGGAGGCGGAGCTTGCAATGAGCTGAGATCCAGCCACTGCACTCCAGCCTGGGCCACAGAGTGAGACTCTGTCTCAAAAAAAAAAAAAAAAAAAAAAAGACTTTGCCCTCTTCCCATGGGATTCTTAAACCCGGAAAAATTCTACTTCTTTTGTAGTCTAAATACCCCAGAGTGCTTCTCCTGACTCTGGAGCTCGCTTTTATCTCTGTTCAAAGCTAAATCCCTGTAAGGCCCCAGACACCCCAAAGAAAGGTCTTTTCTTGCATATCATGGACCCATACCCAAGCCTGAGAAACCAGATGAAGCCATATTTAAAGCTCCAAACCCCAGTGCTAGTGAGGCTCACCACAAACTTTAGTCTCTTAACATAATGCTTTGATCCACAAATAACACTCTTTGTGTTTATTTACTAAGTTTTCTGGGCCATATTGAAGATTTTTGAGGCTAGTCTGTCTACCTGTCTACCCTGCTTGGCTCTAACCAATTGAGAACAAACACAAGTAATTAGATGTAGCTCAATGTCTCCTCTTTACTTTTTTTTTTTATTAGTAACAATAACTAAAATTTATTAATGGTTTTCCAGATATTTATTTGTATCATATTACCTAATATTTATACCTATGAGGTAAATATGATTAATATTTTCAATATAGAGAAGAGGAAATTAAGGGACAGAAATCTTGAACAACTTATCGACAGTCACACAGTAGGTGTCAAAGCCAGAATGAAAACCCTAGTGGTCTAAGTCCACACACTCCACCATCTCTCTGCTTATATCTAAAAGACAAAATTCTCTGTTAAAGATTGACCAGAGGGTAAGGTTTAGGCATGAGATAAAGTGAGACTTCTGACTACCCCAAGTTAAAATTAGCTGTAGTCTTAGAAGTTGGAGAATGGAAGACCTCTTTTTCAATTTAGAGTCCTCACTCAGATAGTCTTACAAAATGGAGACCAGGAGCTGAAAAATGCTAGAAAGAAAAGAGACAGACCCACATTATTCTTTCAATGAAGTGACTCTACTTTCTGGTTAAGTTTGCCCATTCTGTGGTGGAGAGGAGCAAATGCAGAATTCTAGCTCAGTTCCCTCCTAGGTATTGGAGCAGTTGTCCCTCTCCTCCATGGACATAAGGAAACAGGGAATTAGTATTCCTTGGAACCATCAGCATGGTGTTCAATCTTTTGCAAACCTGTGATTATAATATATGAAAAGTGGCTGTTATATAGTAGGTATTTGATGCAGGTTACATCCCGTTGACCCCAGTCCATTTAAATTGATCCGGTCTGCTTATACACATGCACAAGAGAAGACATTTCTTCCCTGGCTTTCAGCATTTGTCTCTCCTTACAGTCTATTAAAAGCTCTGACTTACAGTTCCTTAATCTCACCTATTGTGGTTCCTTGTTCTATCTCTCATTGAAGGAGATCAGATAATAAACAAAAAAAAAAAGTGCTATAATGTCAGGTGAGTGACATTAAGAAAAGAAAACATGGCAATGGGACAGAGAGTGGCTGATGGAATGGGCAACATTAGTAGAAAGGTCATCAAAGAAAGTCTCTCTGAGGAGGTGACATTTGAGCTGAAACCTGAGTGATGGGAAGGACTCATTCAGGCAAGAATATGGGAGAAGAGAACCCCAGATGGAAGTAATGGCAGGTACAAAGTCTCTAAGCCTGGAATGAGTGGGCAGGTCTATGGAACAGAAAGAAAGCCAGTGTGAATGGAGCAGGCGTTGAGTACATAATTTGAAGATGAAGAAGCAGGCAGAGTTCGGATCACTCAGGGTCTCATGGACCATGATCGGAAGCTTAAATTTGATTCCAAGGAAAGTGGGAAGTCCCTGTTGGGTTTATCACTCTGACTTCTGATATTTGCCTCAGGGTGTTCTTGTTTCCTGGCGTCCTGCTTCTTCCTGTAGCAAATCCTGTCCGGGTTTCACTGGCCCAGAGAAGTGATTAGCTCCCCAGTGATCTAGAACCATCCTTTCTGTATGGTCACTGCCACTCCCCAATTTCACCTCTCCCTCTTCTGGCTCTGAGGGAGAATTCCTTGTTGCTCTCAACAGAGGGACACATACAGAATTTGTGGATCTGGTAAGAAAAAGAATTCCCCTTAAATGAAAGGCCACATGAATCTTCCCAGTGTAGGTAAGTGCAATTTTTGCAGCAGCACCCCTTAGATGCATGAAGGTGTAAGCTGCCAAGGTTGGGAAAAGTCCCCAGGAAGGCCTCCATCTCAGAGGAAATTTATGGGAGATATCTGAAATATCACTGATTTCCACATACGCTTATGAGATATCAGAATGATGGAAGCTGTTGGTGTCTAATAAGAAATTTTGAAAAAGACAAGCTAGATACAAATCTGAGATTTCTCAACATCTCCAGCTGGGTCCAAAGGACAAAGACTACATGTGGTGACTGAGTCCTTGGAAAGGTGATCTCTGTAGTGCAGTATGGAATTTTTGAGGATCTAGTGGAGTGGTATAAAATTCCCCATAGAACTCTCTAGTTCCCCCTTCTCAGATTCTATGTGCACAAAACTGCCTTCTTATTGCCAAAAACAATCACTTCCATTTGTACTATACTCTTCAGCTCATGAAAGTGATTTCAAATATCATGCAAAACAATGCTAAGTAGTAAATATTCTCTTTTATACAGGTAAGAAAACCAAGGTCCAAAGAATTAAGTTACATGAATCCTTGAACCTAGGTTGATATGGATGCAGTTCATCTTCATTTTCACTTCTATAGAGTTGTTTTATGAGTTCAGTTTATTTCCTGAAGAACTAAATAGTGGGCCCAAGTATTCTGGTTGTTGGATAGGTTCATCCCACCATCATGTATGAATAACTTGGAGGTCCAGTCTGTATCTGTTTATTGTGAGTTTTGCTATTGTATCAGTGCCCTGAGGCTACGGAAATTGACAGAACCAAGATCTTGTAAGGTAGAGTGCCAGAACTTGAATTGTGGTGACTCTACCTAAATGCAGATACCCTCAAAAGGCCTGGCTGGAAAATAATCTGCTGACCTTTTCCAAGCTGTCTTAACTGCAAGATCACTCAACTGTTTCCACTTTGTTTTGAAGCTGCTTAAAAAAGAGCAAACAACTCTAATCTCTCTTAGCCGGTTTTCCAGCTGGAGACGCAGAATAGCATGGGGAGCTGATTAAAATGAGGTGGTACTTTAAAAACCAGGAGCCAATTGACCTTAACTATGTTTCTTTCTGCTTTTATATGTTGTTGTTGAAACTGCAGGTAAGTGATTTGCTGGCCCCGGCTCTAGAGAGGTTTTATATATTGTTCGTGTGGTCATAATTCTCACCCATTTTCCTTTCATACTTCTTAGGTAGGGAAATAATTACTGCTTCGGGCTCCTGCTTTTGGGGTATTATTATGTGAGTCACTAAAAAGCCTAGCCTGTCTGTCCTTTTTTCTTCCTTCCTTCCTTTCTCCTTTTAATGTCTCTCTGTTCAGAAGAAAGAAATCAATTTTTGAATTGATTTCAAATTGCATTTGAATTTGGAAAATTAAAACAGATGAACAGCAAAATACCATTATTTTTAGAGCTCATAAGACAAAGCCTGACTGGCTTGGGGTTTTGACTGTTGGTTCTTATAACAAATGGCTCCTTTAAGATGGCACTAAAGTCAATACTAATGGTTATTATGATTAAGTACAGCTCCCTTGGTGTCCGTTTCCTGCTCTTTGGCTTTCCTCCCCTCTCTCCAATGCACATACATGGTTTCTGTAAAGTTAAGTGTATCTGATATACACACACGCCAAGTAGAGAAAGTTTGTAGCTGACCCCTCCACCTCCCTTTCTATGTCTTCCCTCTGCCTAACAACTCTGACTTCCCCTAGGCCTCACCAGGCGCCCACCCGTCCCCACCATGTAGTTGCCCCTCTTCTGGCCTGCATTTACTCTCTCAAAGTCTTGTAAGCTTAAGGCATCTCAAGATTCTCTTTCCATCACCCGTTTCCTGAAATCGCCTAGCCTGGGCCCTGCTCTCAGCTAAGTCAATGCTAAGACAGCTGATATGGTTTGGCTCTGTGCCCCCACCCAAATCTAATCTTGAATTATAATCCCCACGTGTTGAGGGAGGGACCTGTAATCCCCACATGTCAAGGGAGGGAAGTGATTGGATTATGGGGGTGGTTTCCCCCATGCTGTTCTTGTGACAGTGAGTGAATTCTCACGAGATCTGATGGTTTTAAAAGAGGCAGTTTTTTCCTGCACTCTCCCATCTCTCTCCTGCTATTTTGTGAAGAAGGTGCCTGCTTCTCTGCCTTCTGCCATGATTGTAAGTTTCCTGAGATCTCCCCAGCCATGCAGAACTGAGTCAATTAAACCTCTTTCTTTTATAAATTACCCAGACTTGGATATTTCTTTATAGCAGTGTGAGACTGGACTAATACAACAGGTGAATGATAAGGTCAAATGCCCATATTAAAGGTACACAATAGTTTTCAATGTAATGTGTGTCTTCCATAGCATTAATCCAAAGGTGTGACTGATGGTACAGTTTTCAGGTGCTTCTAGGACATCCTAGAGACAAAGCAGGGGTACTATTTCAGGCATCTTTCATAATACCAAAATAATTCATGTCTGTTCAGGACTCTACCAAATACTTTCTCATTAATTATTTTATTCCCCCTCCAGAAGCATTATGAGGTAGGTGATATTAATTCAGATAAGAATGAGAAAAATGAGGCTCAGAGAGGTTAAGTGATTTGTCTGACATCACACAGCTAGGAAATGACCACACTGCAACTGGAACCCAGCTCAGCTGACTTGAAATTCTTTGTGTTTTCCGTTCTGTCACAGGGTCTTATAATACTTTATTCCAAGAATTTTTGGAGTACTAACTGTGCCAAGTCCTGTGCGGGATACAGTAGGTGGGTGAAACAGGCATGGATGGCCTTGTCTTCACTGGAGTTTATTAAACTCTAAGTATGGTGATACAGACAAAATGAGTTAATAAATATATCTTTAAAATCACAAATTATGGGAAATGCTGTGAAAGCAAGTAGAAATGAGGAATAATGGTAAGGGAGCTTTCCTTATAGATCTCTTGGAGATGGTGACATTTAGGCTGAGGCCTGAAGACTGAGAAGGACCTAGTAATGAGGGGTGGGAGGAAGAGACCAGACCAGGTAGAGGATGTACAAAAGTCCTCGAGGCATGTTCGCAGTACACAGATCGTTGCCTATCCCGCCTACTTCATGTCCTTGGGAGCCATGTTCTGTACACACATGCTCATAATGCTTGAGGAAGTCTTACCAGGACTTGTCACACTATCATGCCAGTCATATACAAAAACTCTCTTACACAATGTGTTCATTTCCTTCTTGCTATAGGAAGGCCGTTAGAAACCAGGCGATTCTTCAAGAGAACTTTGCAAGGTTTCTCGTGAAGGTGGGCATTTCTCTCCAAGTTATGCTTCTAGCCTCATCTGTAATATTCACAAATATTGTGTCCCAAGTATAGGATTGTGGATGGCTCAGCCAAACCCATCCCCACTGCTGGAGACACAGCTCACAGGGGCCACACTGACAAGGGACCACCAGGATGTGCCCAGATGGAACTTTGTGTGTGAAAAACAGCATAGTGAGCAACAGGTTGTGTGTCTTGGGTTTGCAAGAAGAGAGGATTTGGGCATCTTTTGCCAAGGGGGTTCCATCACACTATGATGATGCATGCTTTGCAATTAGTGTTTCAAAAAACTCTTAATAATGCAAGGATCTTAGGTTAAGTTGTCTACCTGACTTACTGCTAGTCTTCAGTTCTAGATGTTTCTAAACCAAACGTTTATTTAATTAAGCCCTGGCTGTGTGCCCCTTTTTATACCAGGCCTTGAAGTAAATGCAGAAGTATAACCATCACAGTCCCTGCCTTTAATGAGACTGCAGTCTACAGGAGGAGATAAAACATACATATGTTTAACAATTACAAAGGGGCCCCGCCCCCGATGACGGGAGGCGCCAAGTGCGTGGGGATTCCCACAGCCCTGGCCATTACCTGGCCTGTCCCACAGCAAGATGGCGGCCTGAACGCAGCTGGCAACGGTAGAAAGAGCTGTTGGCTAAAGGAAGTGGAGGGGCCATGGGATGTGGAGAGCTGGGGGCTCACTCCCAGACAGTGGAACAGAAAGAGCTGCCGACAAACAGATGCAGGTGGAGGAGGTGTCACCTCCCAAAATGACCAGTGCAGCCCCTGCTAAGAAACCCTACCGTAAGACACCACCAGAGCATCGGGAGCTGCGACTGGAAATTCCCGGATCCGGGTTTGAGCAGGAGGAATCCCTGACTGACTTGGAAAGGATGAAGCTCTCGCAACAGGATAATGAAGAGCTTCGTCGGTGCCTGGCCTCGGCCACGAGATGCACTGAGGTGCTGGAATGTAAGCTGGAAATTGGGCAGGACTGCCTGGAGCTGGAGCTGGGCCAGAGCCACGAGGAGCTGGACAAGTTTAAGGATAAGTTCTGCAGGCTGTCGAACAGCTACATGGCTTCCCAGCAGACCAACCAGGAGTTGGAGGACAAGCTGCACACACTGATCAAGAAGGCTGAGATGGATAGGCAGACGCCGAACTGGGAGATCGTGGAACTGACCAACAAGCTGCTTGGATGCCAAGAACAATATCAACAAGCTGGAGGAGCTCAACGAGCGGAACTAGGGGGACTGCAACCTGGCTGTGCAGCTCCTCAAGTGCAACAAGTCCCACTTCCAAAACTACGAGTTCTCCCATCTGTCCTGTGAGCTACAGGATGTGGTGAGCTACTATGCAGTGGTCAAGAGGCCACCAGCCCGGGTCCTGCTCCCAGCCTAGCCCCAGCGGCTGTGGTGCCTACTTTGGTCATTGCCCGAGTGTTACAGAATCCAGAGTCTCTACTGCTGAATTCAGCCCAGTCAAGCAGCGCTGGGCGCCCCGTGGCTGAAGATGTCTTTGTGCATGTGGACATCAGTGAGGGTGCCCCAGGTAATCCAGCCAGTCCCCCAGCTCCTGGCAGCCCCACCACCCAACCCAATGGGGAGTGCCACTCTCTGGGTACTGCTGGGGGCTCCCCGGAGGAAGAGCTGCCCCTGCCAGCCTTTGAGAAGCTGAGCCCCTACCCCACCCCATCTCCACCACACCCACTGTATCCTGGCTGCAGGGTCATAGAGTTCTCCAAGGATAAGGTTTGGATCCCCTGCAACAGCCCCCTGCCCAACTGCACTTACGCTACCCGCCAGGCCATTTCGCTGAGCCTGGTGGAGGAGGGGAGTGAGCGGGCCTACCCCAGCCCAGTGCCCAGCACCCCTGCCTCAGCCTAGGCCTCACCCAACCACCAGCCCAGCTCAGTGCCCCCAACACTCAGTGCCCCAGCCGGGTCTGTCACCTCTGAAGAGGACCTGCTGGCCAGCTGGCAGTGGGCATTTGTGGACCATACTCCGCCACCTGCCGCTGTGGCTCAGGGTATAGCCTTTGAATGTGACGCCCTCCCTGAGCTGCAGCGCCATTTTGCCCATAGCCCTGTTGACAGAGATGAGGTGGTCCAGGCACCTTCTCCCGGAACCAAAGAGAGTAGGCTTTTGCTTCCCAGGGAACCTGACTGGTTTTTCCAGGGAGGAGGAAGAAGAGCTGAACCTGCCCATCAGCCCTGAGGAAGAGCGCCAGAGCCTGCTGCTCATTAACAATGTGGCAGAGGAGGGTCCTGGCACTTCCCACGCTGAGGGCAGGACCTGGCCACTCCCCAGCTCCAGCTACCCCCAGCGCAGCCCCAAAAGAATGGGGGTTCACTGCCTGCAATGCAAGGACAGCCTGATCCAGGCTCAGGAGCAGGGCAACCAGCTCTACTAGGGCCTCTGCTGGCCTTCCTGCCATTGCTGTATGGGAACTGCAAGGAGGCCCCACACCTTGGCAGCTCAGGGTCCCCAGTCCAAGCCCTTGACCTCTTCTCTATCCAGACCTGCACAACTGTTCCCTGTGTGAGTGGGGTCAGGAGGTGGGCCGCACCAGGCCTGTCAGCTACGTTGACTTTGACCACAGAGGCTTGCCTCATGGTTTTCCCCTTTTCTTAGAATATTTATTCTCCAGAGGTAACATGCAGTTGGGTCTCAAGACTTTTCCTCCAATCAGCTCAACCCAGCCCAGACTGGGCTGTTCTGGGGAGCTGAAGAGTTTATCAGTATTCATCTTCCATCGTCCTTTCATAGTCAAGTTTGTTATTTTGTTTTTTTGGGGGTGGATGTTGTTGGAGTTATTAACCTCTAATTTCTGTTTCCTACCTGTTTCCCTTCCCCCCAATCCTCTGCTTGAGTTGTTAGCCTCAAGGGGCCCAGCACAGCTGGCCTCAGGGATGAGGGAGAGGACCGACTCAGGGCTCTCCTCAGCTGTTTCCTCCCTCCCTCTGGAAGGGAGGGTGGGGTTCAGGGGTCTCAAGCTGGGCTCTGAGTGAGGCCTGGCCCCTCCTCCCAACACTGGCTCTAGACTGTTACTCCCAGCTTTGGGAAATTTTACTTTTTTTTTTTTTCTTGAGATGGAGTCTTGCTCTTTGGCCCAGGTTGGAGTGCAGTGGCGCGGTCTTGGCTCACTGCAAGCTCGGCCGCCTCCGGGGTTCACGCCATTCTCCTGCCTCAGCCTCCTGAGTAGCTGGGACTACAGGCGCCCGCCACCACTCCTGGCTGATTTTTTTTTTTTTTTTTTTTTTTAGTAGAGATGGGGTTTCACCGTGTTAGGCGGGATGGTCTCCATCTCCTGACCTAGTGATCCGCCCACCTCGGCATCTCAAAGTGCTGGGATTACAGGCCTGAGCCACCACGCCCAGCCGAAATTTTCACTTTGATGACTATTTTAAAATCAAACTATTTTACTGGTTAAAAAAATTAGCCGGGCGTGGTGTTGCATGCCTGTCATCCCAGCTACTCAGGAGTCTGAGGCAGTAGAATCGCTTGAACCCGGGAGGCGGAGGTTGCCTCCCATGGGTGGGATCCACGGTTCTGCACTTTCTACCTGACTCACAGATACAAATGGCTCCGGGAGAGAGATGCTTGGCTGCGGTTGTGCTGGTAATACCTTAAGGCAAGAAGTCTAATATGCTCTCACTTCCTCTTTTTCAGTCACCCTCCTCGGACTCTATATTGTATTTTATATTTGTTTCCCCGTTCAAGGATGCCCTTAAAGTTCATTTGTGTTTGCATTCACCTAGGTACAAAGACTGATGGTGTGTGTGTGTGCACACATGCACATGTATGTTGGAAGAATCATGTGGAGTTCAAGCAGATTGTTTTCATTACTGTGGGCATTTCTCAAGGATGCCCATGAACTTTACCCCTGGATGATAGTGCCCTGGTATGAGCTGAAGGGTAAAGTTAGAATCAATATAATTCAGGCTTGACAGGGCGGGGTTGGGAAGAAACAGTGATTACAAGTGAAGAGACTGAGCACAACTAAGAACACTACCCAGTAATTTTAGAGCTGGTCACCAGCACTATAGTGATGCATAAGAAGCAGGAGACATGGTCCATGCCCTCACAAACCATCTAGTATAATTGCTAAGACACAGTACACAATGGAAACAACATCAGGTAGCAGGATCAGCAGACATATTCCATGTAGCTCCACAGGAAACATTGGGAGGCAGATGGAGACTGGGTAAAAGGATGGGCTTTTAATTATTAGATTTGTTCAATAGTGGAAGAGGCTGCCTCGTGGGGTGCTGAGCTTCCTCCCAGTAGAGGTGTTCCAAGGTGGGATGCCTCTTTATCTGGGATGCTGCAGTCCAAACGGAGTTTAGACTGCATGGCCTGCTCCCTCTTAGAATCTGGGACTTTGCAGCTTTATGCCTTTTAACTGACCTCACATTTTGAGAGGTATGTAAGCCACACGTGGTGACAGCAAAGGCTTGACCAGCAGGTTGGAAGTGCTTACTAGACTAAGAATTCATCCTCGGGCTGTGCATCGGGATCTGTGTCTGACTAGGAAGAAAGCCTGCTAAAGACTTCACTGACTTGACTGCTTCAGGGCTGCTCTGGGAAAGTGGTTTCAGACGTCTCTCTTCATAGGCAGGTGTCAGCCAAATGTGTGGCAAGTCACCTCACCCTGGGAGGCGCTTTTATGCCTAAAGCCTGGGGAAGCACTAGAACTAAAACATCGCCTGAGGGAATCTGCTGCAGGTTTGGCTCTGCAAACTTTCCCATCCGGCTAATGAGGAAGTCCTGATTGAAAATGGCAGAGGGAAATTAAAAAACAGAGGAAGCAGCTTTAAACGTAGCAACCTCTCACCTGCTTCACTAAGGCTAAGCTGGGTCCTAATATACCTGTGAGGAAAATGAGGCTCAGAGATATTTGAAGACACCTGCTTTAATGTCTTCTGAATTGCACTGTGGGCTCCTCCCTCAATACCAGAGTTATGTTTCCCAGGCTTGGAAAGAGTCTTCTTAATGGTCTCAGGGGACCACGTCTCCATTGAAAGCGAAAATCACCTCCCAGCCCTTCACAAATCCAGAGTGAAATGCGTGGAACTAGACTGAACACCATTATATGATAAACTAGTACTTAAATTTCATGTAAGTCTCAGGGGGTATGACAGAGGCAGAGAAGAGTTCTGCTTCTTGTTGATGCAGTTATTGGCCAAGATGTTGTTCTCCACCACATATAAAGGAATTATTACAATGATTCGTGTTCACTGCTGATCCAATTTAGTTTTCCATTGCAAAGTTGCCAACAGGACTCCTTTGGGGGTGAAATGGGGAACTGGACCCTGAAATCAAGCTCAAAGCAAGCTATCTAACATTTATTGAGAGCCTAAAAGTTAGGTGTAACTTGGATTATCTTAGCAATTTATACAGTTATGGCTCTGCCATGAGTCATACATTTGGTTTCCTTCATGTCCCACCTTTTGGGGAAAATGTTTAGTATGTGAGTGTCTATATAGGACAGCTATTTATTTGCCTTCAATAGTGAATTGCCTCAGAACTTTACTTCCCTCAACCATGGGCTATGTGGTCCTCCACTCTGGCTTAAACTGGTAGTGGAGTCCGCTTTGCCTCAGCTTTTCTGGCAGGGGATCTTGTAGATTGGCAAGGTGTCCAAGATAACCCTGGGATTGTTCTCTATCAATAAGGTTTTGCTGTGCTCCAATTGGGATTAAACCTTTCGTTTACTCCAATATAAAGAGACTCGACATAGTAACTGCTCGGGACCAGGTGTGGCTTGAATAGCTCTTGCAGCAGGTTACTTAAAAGTTTCCTATGCCCGGGAGATACACCAGAGCAAAGCTGCAATTTTGTTAAACTTTGTAGGATTTCAAAATCCAAGGTTCCCAAGGCTCTGATACATATCCCTCCTCCGCCTCCGCCCCCACCCCACCCCTCACTCCCCACCCCCCACCCCACCCCTGGCCCCCAACCCCACTCCCAGCATCTCATCATTCCGGGCCTCCATCCTCCTGCCTCCTTGCTGAAATATGCTTCCCTAACTTCCAGGCCTCCTCAAACCATCGTGTTTCTCCTTGCTTCAGTGGTCCTGGTGGGAAGCTACCATTCTGCATTTAATTGCCCTCATGACTTTAAATGGGCCTGTTAATTACTCCCTCCTCACTCTGAATTTACTAATTTATTGATCAAATTTCTTTTTGTATGTGAGTTTTATTTTGTATGTGCAAGGAATTTATTTGGATCAATTTTATTGACCCCCTCCCACCCCCACCTCCTGGGATACTTTCCCAAACTTTAATTAAGTCTCTGGGAAGTCTCCTTGCTTAAAAGGGAGCTTCTTGCTTTCTCCTTTGTGAGCGTTGATAGCATCAACGCTCCAGGCTAAGGTCGGTGTAACCACATTCTCAAGCAGGGGGATAATTTAAAGGGCAACTGGGGGGAAGAACTAGGGCAGGGGTTCTCAAAAATATGCTCCTCAGAACATCAGCCTCAGTGTCACCTGGGAACTTGTTAGAAATGCAGATTCTGACTCCACACCTATCTACTGAATTGGAAAGTGGAGTGGGATCCAGCACTTTTTTTTTTTTTTTTGATGGAGTCTCACTCTGTCGCCCAGGCTGGAGTGCAGTGGCACGATCTTGGCTCGCTGCAACCTCCACATCCTGTGTTCAAGTGATTCTCCCGCCCTCCACATCCTGTGTTCAAGTGATTCTCCTGCGTCAGCCTCCTGAGTAGCTGGGATTACAGGCGTGCACCACCACGCCCGGCTAATTTTTCGTGTTTTTAGCAGAGACAGGGTTTCACCATGTTGATCAGGCTGGTCTCGAACTCCTGACCTGGTGATCCGCCCACCTCAACCTCCCAAAGTGCTGGGATTACAGGCGTGAGCCACCGTGCCCAGCCCCAGCACTGTTTTTAAGAAATCCTGTAGGTGATTCTCATGCCCACTGAAGTGTGAGAACCATTGCTCTAGTTCAGGGTTTGTCAGCTTCAATACTATTGACATTTTGCGCCAAATAATTCCTTGTGGTGGGGGCTGTCCTGTGCATTGTAGAGTGCTAAGGCTAGTGGCCCCTCTTCACTGGGTGCCAGTGGCAGCCCCCAGTTGTGACAACCAACAACATCTCTAGACATTGCCAAATGTCCCAAAGGGGATAAGATCATTCCTGGTCGAGAACACTGAATTAGAAGATTCAAATCACCCTCCCTTCCCTCTTTAGAATCATCTCTTCTTTATTTGTCTTGGGGACCACATACATAAGACAAAAGTATCCATGAGGGATACTTACAACTTCTAGCATATGACCTTGTTTCATTTTTCACATATATATATTTCCTATCCCCAAGTACTAAGTACTGTGTCTTGGTCTAGGCCAATAAGCCCAAAAACCCAATTTGTTTTAACAGTTCATTTAACCACCTAGGATTAATGCCCCATTCCCTGGCCTTTATACAAAACTCCTGAACTTTTCCAGAGAGTGATCTGATTTTCATTTCCCTTAGAGACTTGAGATTATTTCCACGCTGTGAAAGAATTGGGAGGGATTCAGACAATATCATCACTAAGGAGCTGGGTGGGAGTAGGAACTAGGCAGCAGCTTCTGCTCATGCCCCTCTCCTTGCTGAGAATGCCAAAGTATCACTGAAAAATGACAGAGGACAGGTGAAAGTTACAATTAGTGCCTAGATTAAATGGATCAGGTGGAATGAATTTGCTTTTGGAGCTAAGTCCTCCTATCTACTGTAACCGGCTTCCTCTATGCACACCCACTGCATTCTATCCCTCCTCTCTTCTGTGGCAAGCCTGCCCTTCACTCCCATGCCTGAGTGACTCCATCTCCTCCTCTCACGAAGTACCACTACATGTATAGGGGCAAGAATGCAGATTTAGGGAGTTGCCGAGCATATGGTAATGCCACTGTCAACTCCAGTATGTGGTCCACTGAGACAAGCACGAGTTACAGGAGCAGTCATGGACACTTGCCTCCCACTGCAGAAATATGCCGGAAAAATTAGTGTTTTTTTTTTTTTTCTCTTAAGGCCAATCTGGGAGATGTGGCCACTCCTCAGCAATACCCTTAACCTCATGGAGCATTCTTCCCCCACCCGGGCCAGTCATCCAGTGAGCCAATTAAGAGGCAGCCAGCTGGAAGGCTTTCCACAGTGCCAATCTAGATGGGCCCTAAAACATTACTGGAATAAACTAGCAATATCGTGCCAGTTTATTCAGGTTTCCATACACGACTTCACGGAACTAGTGACGTGTAAATTGGTTCTGCTCTTTCCAAAACTGACAACATCCTCAAGTGAAAATTAAAAAGAAAAACCAAACAAACAACACGACCACAAACTCACTTTACAGTTCAAATCAGTTGAAATTTTGACACCTAATTTTGACACCTAATAATGCATGGCATAGTGCTGATAATAGCAGCAAAAGATTTATTAATTAAACTTTAAAATCCTTTAGTGTGACTCTCAGGAAATTGTTTGGCTCAGAAATATGCAAAAGAAAAATGGAGAACATGAATGAAGACTAGCAGGAAACATGCTGTTAAAATAGCTTCACAGTGAAAGTAAATTATTAAATGACTCTGTTTTATTAATAAAAAATCAGTTTTCCCACCCCTGTTAATGTTAAACAGATATTTGAAAAGCATGTCCAAAGCAATCCCGAGTCTCAGGCCTTCCCTGCTCAGGTCTGCAGAAAGCAGCTAAAAATGTACTGTATTCATTGGCTCAGGGAATTAAATCTTTCAGGCTCCTCCTACATTCTAACTGCCTGCACTGTGCCTTGCTATGTGTGCATCTGTGTTTTCAGACACCCTTGGGTTTCTGTCTTGGCTCTCCTTTCTCACCTTGCTTTCTTTAGACTTGGTAGCCTGGTTCCCATAGAAGCCGCCAGTAGGAATTGCCCCATGCTTCCAACTTTAGAAATTCTGTTCATATGCACCTGCGGCAACAATGAATCTCAGTCCCAAACTCAGGTGTGCATAAAATGTAGCTTTCTTAGTTTTCTCAAAGTTGTTGTGGTAAAAAAGAGTGGGGACTCAGAATTTTTAATTCTTTACTGTTTATAAGAAGTGTTAATTCTTTACTGTTAATAAGAAGTGTATTATGCCAAAGATGTAGAGAACTATTCACTAGCTAGAGGCTGGGGCACACTACACTCTAGATCCTTGTGTCAAAATTGCAGGCTCTTTTATACATGAGTATAAGCTAAGATCCTGTTGCAAGAATTGTCTTGTGATAGTGGGGGATGGGTAGTTTTGTAATCTTCAGCTAGAAAAGGTGAAACCCAGTGATACTCAGCAAAGTGCAAGAAATAGACATTAGTTAACAAACTTCCAAAAGGTTATTTAAAAGTGGTACTTGTAACATTCATTTGAAAAGGAAAGGAGGTCACTGTGTTTGTCTGATGAAACATTTGTCTCTTCTAATCATTGACATGCAGCGTCTTTTATTATAGGAGCTAATTTCCTCTTATAGTCCGTCCTCTGTGGATTTGTGAGTCCACACATTTTTACCCGTACATGAACTTGGCTATGAATATGCCTTGCCAAGGGTTACACTTGTTCATCATCACCATAAGAGACATTCCAGGGAGATGAACATGGTGGGATGCAGGAAAGAAACACCTTCCTGATAGATGATGGCAAACTACAAAAGTAAGCAAGGTGAGCACTGGTAAGAAGACTTGGCTGGTATTAGCTCAGTTGGTTCCCAGTTCATATAATTAGTCCTGGAGTTATCTGTCTATGCACTTCATTGAGACTTCATTGTGGTCTTTACCTCAGTGAATCATGGGTGCCAAAAATGACTCCCTTATTCCTTCTAGACTAAAGATGACACAGGGCTTTCGAACCTAAGGGTTCTCATCTAGCCTTTAATATCTTAATTTGTATCTGGATTTTGCTGAGGAGTTAGATTTGCCCTGTTTTTGGTGGGGGTTGTGGTTTGAATCCTTGGCTCTATGGTTCATAGGTGGGGAAAAGCTTGCAGTTAGGTTTATGTTTCTGTTGGGTGGTCTGGAGTCCACACAGCTGTGTATGTAGGTGGGTCCAGGGAACTTTGAAGGATCCAGCACTTCTGAGTTTGAGGTGGTTCGTTCTCTGGAATTTCCTGCATAGACCTAGTCCCCTGGCTGACATGGATATCTTGGTGTGGATTCCCATGTTGGTCTGTAGCCTGAACACATACTGAAAGGAACTGTAGACATTAGCTCTTGACTTTAAGACTGCAATGTATCCTTCAACATTTGAGGGCAATCGCTGGACTACTAGCTAGAGGACAATCTCATGAGGGTTTAGTGCACAGTCCAGTGACTTGCAGCCCACAGGAAGTTTACTTCTTTTAAACATTCAAAATTTGAAGGGCTTTAGGCCTCTTATTAAGGCCTGTTTCATGGCAGAATGTACTTAGTCCTTGCTTAATATTGGACATTTTGCCTTTGCTTCTACTTTGTAAGAGTTTTGAGGGTGGTAAAGAGTGTGTGTCTGAAATTTGTTTTTTACAGCTTTAGATAGGTGGTGAAAATTTTGTTCCATAAACTAGAAGCCTTGGTCTGATTTCATATTAAGAGGAACTTTCCAGTGAAAAAATGTATTCCTGAAGCATATATTAAAAAAAAAAAAAAATCAGTAATAACACTATCCTCCTATTGCAGAGGAAAGCCTTGGGCCATCCAGAAAAAAAAAAAAAAAAAAGGCACATTACTACTCAGACATGGGAGTATCCCACTACCTGCAAACAGTCAATA
Organism: Papio anubis; assembly: GCF_008728515.1. NCBI lineage: Eukaryota > Metazoa > Chordata > Mammalia > Primates > Cercopithecidae > Papio > Papio anubis. The sequence goes on from NC_044996.1 coordinate 25,269,912, forward strand.
AAATCAATTTGCAGGTAAAGGGCCTTCAACTCCAGTTGTGTCCTATGTCACATTTGTTGCAATTTTCCTGCATTACAAGTAGCACAAAGAGTAGCTGACATATACTGAGAGAGGCTATATTGGAAAATCCCAGTATAAATTTGGTATTTTTTATTTATTGTATCATCTACTGCCCTTTACTTATGGGTACCCTATGGGGGGAGGCTTGGACTAAGATGGGAGGAAGGACTCAGAGGTCACAAGATTCCTGGCAGGATATGGTAAACAGGATAGGAAAGGCAGGCTGCTGAGGAACTGTCAGCAGTGAACACTGTCCAAGCAGTGTTCCTTTTGGTGAACCCCATTGTGGGGATGGGGCAGATAGGACCTGAGGACAGGATAGAGGGCTGACAGTCCATGTATCTGTGCAAAAAGCAGCATTAGCAGCTGCCCCACCTTGAGCGTGGTCCTTTTTAATATTTTAGTGGTCTGATAAGCAAATCTGCCTGGGAACTAAATACTTTTAAAAAATTAAATCTATAAAAATAAGATGCCTAAAGGTCTTAGATGTTTCAGTACTGAAAATTTAATAAGATTGTACTTTGAAATCATAACTGTTAATTAATTAAACATTTCAAATTATATTTACATGGCTGTCACAAGGTGAAATCTCTCATGTATCATGAATATATAATCAGATATACAGAGCTTCCTTCTTAACACAAACGTATAAATACATTAGTTTACTTCTTTTAAACATCTCTATACCTAATTCTGTGTTATCCCACCTAGGGAAAAATTATCATACCAAATCAATGAAGATATTTGCTGCCAAAGATTTAGGCATGGAGGCCAACTGGATTCTCATTCATGACCCTAATAGGACCTCCTGAACCCCATTTATGTTGTTTTAAGAGTGATTCCATAACCTCAAGAGGTAAGTGATCAGTGACTTAGCCCATTTCCCTGGGATAATGTTATTACATTACATAATAAGTCTGTAGTTTCCATCCGAGTTGATAAAATCTTATGATATTGTAATGTAATTCTCCTCAAAGAACGTAGAAGTTGATGGTTTCTTGAGATATGTTAATACCTTTCCTGTTGATTCATATTCTTAGGGCCATACATATCTTAAGGATACTTACGTTTATATACAATTGAATTCCAGATATTTCATTTCTCTTTGTCTGACTTGAGATTGCAGTTTATTGGCCATTCTGATATTCCCCTGGCATCAGAAAATGCCCTTCAACTGATGTATTTACTAGTTTCTATATTCTGTATTGATACAATAATCAATAATGCCTCATGAATGAGAAATAAAACTCCATAGAAATGCATTCTGTTCTTTTTTTTTTTTTTAAATTGAGACAGAGTCTCACTCTGTCGCCGAGGCTGGAGTGCAGTAGCACTGTGTCGGCTCACTGCAACCTCCGTTTCCTGGGTTCAAGAAATTTTCCTGCCTCAGCCTCCCAAGTAGCTGGGATTACAGGCGTCCACCACCACGCCTGGCTAGTTTTTATATTTTTAGTAGAGACAGGGTTTCACCATGTCGGCCAGGCTGGTCTTGAACTCCTGACCTCAGGTGATCCACCTGCCTCGGTCTCCCAAAGTGGTGGGATTACGGGCGTGAGCCACTGTGCCTGGCCATTCTGTTCTATTCACCTACTCTTGAAATCATCTGTTATGGTTTCTTTTTGTGTATCATTATGGAAGCATGGTTTTTCATAGACTTACTGTATTTCAGTCACCTATAGTAATTATTTTCTTTTTAATGCTGAAGACTTCAAAAACTTTTGCTCCATTCTTTATAACATGAGCCAATACTCATTGAAAGTTTTGTTGCTTTCTGGTACAATCCTATTTTCCCGGCTCCCCTTGTGCCTTTCTGCCCCAGACATGGAATCAGTCATGTTTGAAGGAGTCATGGTTCCTTTTAGTGAAAGAATAGTATCAGAGACCAGAATCTGAATGCTAAGGGGGCACTGTGTGGTTATCATTGCTCTTGGCTCATTTCAATGAACAGAGCTAGAAAAGGTTTGTGATTTTTCTCTTTTCATATTGTTATTTTACATTTATCTCTTATGGTACAGAATTCCTTCCTAAAGTTTTGATTTTGAACACAGTAAATATAGTTACTTATTTTCTTAATCTGGTTAAAAAAAGAATAGTTTCAAAATAACAATATAATATTAAACAATAAACTTACAAAGTAAAGTTCAAGATTTTCTATACAGTTCTTTTTGTTCTTAGTTGCATCCCACTAAGAATGTACAGTCACCTTTCTTTATCCGAATCATCCATAACTCCTCATTCTGTATGGTTAAATAAGTATTTGATATTTTCATTCAGTTATTTGTTTGCTTTCAATTTGAAGGCCTTGTCTTTTAGTAGTTGATATTTCTTTTTTTTTCTTTTTTGAGAGGGAGTCTCACTCTGTCACCCAGGCTGGAGTGCGGTGGCACAATCTCGGCTTACTGCAACCTCTACCTCCTGGGTTCAAGAAATTCTCCTGCCTCAGCCTCCCAAGTAGCTGGGATTACAGGTGTGTGCCACCACGCCTGGCTAATTTTTGTATTTTTGGTAGAGACAGGGTTTCACCATGTTGACCAGACTGGTCTCGAACTCCTGACCTCAGGTGATCCACCCGCCTCGGCCTCCCAAAGTGCTGGGATTACAGGCATGAGCCACCATGCCCAGCCAGTAGTTGATATTTCTTAGTTTTCAGAAAGTGAAGGCTTTTCCTGGTGGAGGTAGGAATTAAAGAAAATGGGGGAGTCCCCTTACCTCTCTACATAGAGATGATAAAAAGATTCACATGCTCAGTTTTCAAGGTTCTGTTTAATATAACCCAGGGGAATGAGCTAAATCACTGACTTCTTCACCTCTTGAGGTTATGGAATCACTCTTAAAACAACGTAAATAGGGTTCAGGATGTTCCATCAGGGTCATGAATGAAAATCCAGTCAGCCTCCACACCTAAATCTCTGGCAGTAAAGATTCAGATGCTATTTTCAAGATTCTGTTTCATATATAATGGTACAAGGTTCGTGTATATGAGTTTTGACTGAATAATTCTGACTCTCATTATTTAATTTCTAGTAACATTAGAACCTCACATTTTCACATATTCAGTTGAACTCTACTGAATTCTGTATTTATCTTAAAACTTCCTAACTTCTTGATTTATTTTCTGAGCTACATGTTCTTCTCTTTTTCATAACATTGCAATGCTTCCTTAAAAACTATATATATCACACTATGTACTGATAACCAAAGTTTGCAATTTATGACATGATTTTTCTAATTAGTATTATTTTAATGCAGTGATATTCATAGTCTTTAATTTTCCTGCTGGAAATCAAGATGATACCTTGAATTCCATGTAATTAAAAAAAACAGTACTTATAAATATAAGTTCTGAAGGTTTTACCCCCAAACCCTCTTTTGATTCCTGGCTCACCACTCTAATTTTACTTTGCATATATGTACCAGTATCTTTCTTTTAATTGTATACATTCCCGTTATAGAATTTCAGTTTCTTGGAGGCTTCTGGATAAATACTTTATTGCTGTATGAACTCAAACTGCTAGAAACCAATTAAAAATGTAAGAAAATAGAACCAGATTATATTAAAATATAGTAATTCCTGAAAAAATACATCTTTAAACTTTTTCCAGAAGCTTTAAGTTGATTTTTTCTGTAGATTTGAAACATTCCCAGATTATATATTTCTTCTACAATTTATAAAAGAGTACATTTTTAGAATTATAGCAATTTCTACTGAGATTCCATGGTTTATGTTTCATTTACATAAAGCTTTGAGTAGTTTATTTCAGTACAGAAATCTGATCCTTGCATCAGATTAATTATGCCCTCGTTCCCAATTTTGCTTTCTGTAGGTACTGCACGACATTGCTTTTTTTTTTTTTTTTTTTTTTTTTTTTTTAGGCAGAGTCTCGCTCTGTCGCCTAGGCTGGAGTGCAGTGGCACGATCTTGGTTCACTGCAGCCTCCACCTCCTGGGTTCAAGAGATCCTCCAATTCTCCTGCCTCAGCCTCCTGAGTAGCTGGGACTACAGGCACGCGCCAACAAGCCTAGCTAATTTTTGTATTTTTAGTAGAGACGGGGTTTCACCATGTCGGCCAGGATAGTCTCGAACTCCTGACCTTGTGATCTGCCCGCCTCAGCCTCCCAAAGTGCTGGGATTACAGGCGTGAGCCACTGCGTCCAGCCGCATTCTTTAAGATTAAGGTAAACTGAAAACATTTCCTATTTTCTTAAACAATGTGCTTTTCACTAATCTTTTAGAATTTAAAAGCTACTCAATACTAGATTCCAACATAAATTATACATATTTTAAAAAACAAAATTCAAAAATGAATATTTTATACCAAATAGGAAATTTAAAATGAACTGACACATTAAGATTAGAAAGAGTCTTGCAATGTACAGATTTTGTCTATGTCTCGTGGTTTGTCTCTGCTTTTTTGGTACTTCCTGTCTGAAATGTGGAATATTTGTCTCTTCTTGTCCTTTGGACTGAAAAAAACACCCATAGGCAGTCCATCTAGTTAAGAGACAGAAGACTACACCTACATTTTTGAGGTCCTAGTAGAGAGTTTTCACTACAAACTTATACTGACAGTGTGGATTCTTACCAGAAATGACAAAGCCTTTCTGAACTGAAAAGGGTTCAGGTACAGAGGATTTCCAGGCAGCGGAGGGGAGGTGAGGAGTGAGGATGAGGTCTTAGTAGGTATGCACTCAGCCAACATTCTCTCATCCATCATTTGGGGTCTGTGTTGCGTTTTCTTTTGTAAGGACTTGCTGTTTCCTCACCTGTAACCAGAAAGTTGGGAGTTCTGGATTCCTCTTTTCTGCAGACCCATGGATCTCACTCACTGGCATCTTGTTGCTGCCATGCAGGCAGGGTCAAGAAGTAGGGTAGAGAGCACTCCTCTCTCCTATCTTACTTCCCCCAAATTGGGGAAAATGGTCTCCATTCATAGTTCAGGCTAAGACATTTTGTTTTTACCAGAGAATCCCCTTCTCCTAAGTGTTTCAGCTTTTGGAACTTAAAAACTAGAATGATTTGCCAGCTAGTTACGTTTTTTACTCTGCCACACACCTCTCCTGAGAGTAAGCAAAGAGCTACTTGTTTGAATAAATGGAAGGGAGGGGGGAAATGCCAGGATGAATCTACTCCCACCCTGTAGATTAGCAATAATACATATATATATAATTATATATATATATATATATTGAGATGGAGTCTCACTCTGTCACCCAGCTAGAGTGCAGTGGCGTGATCTCGGCTCACTGCAGCCTCCATTTCCTGAGTTCAAGTAATTTTTCTGCCTCAGCCTCCCCGGCAGCTGGGACTACAGGTGCCCACCACCACACCTGGCTAATTTTGTTTTTTATTTGTATTTTTAGTAGGGACAGGTTTTTCCATGTTGGCCAGGCTGGTCTTAAACTCCTAGGCTCAGGTGATCTGCCTGCCTTGGCCTCCCAAAGTGCTGGGATTACAGGCGTGAGTCACCATGCCTGGCCAATAATAATATTTAAAAAACTGTCACAGCCACATACCAAAGCCCAGGACCTTAGAAAATGAAGGCTATAGGAAGGGACCACATCTGATAACAGCCCAAAACTAATCAAGGTGCTTATTGGTCCCAAAGATCTTGTAGGAACAGTGTTAGAAGGAACCTTTTAGATATAAGAAAGGAAGGAGCACATTGGCTGGTCAGTTTAGGGAGAATTTAGGGAAGTCTATTGCTTCTAAATTTAGAAGTTGTGTTTAGCATTTTACTACTCCCAAAGCCCATTTTCCCCCTTCATTGTAATTTTTTCTTTTGGAAGAAGTGGTTGAGAGGATTCCCTAGTTATTGGTCATGTTTCGGAAGAAAATAAGCCAAGTTTTAAAATCTCACTTTACCCATCCAGTAACCTTTGGGCAGAGGGCAGGATGAGGTATTGAGTTATTTCCAATTTGTGAGGACCTCCATGTTACCTTACTGTCTCCTGCAAAGCCCATTGCCAGACCATGAGCCTAGAGAGAGGACAGAATAATACCAATGTAGGAGATGACAAAAGGTAGACAGGAAGAAAGAAGAGATGGTTTTCTTCCCACTCAGTTTTGTGATCAGGGATGAGGAGGCTGGTGAATTGGGACCCTGGTGAACGGGAGTAAGCACCTGTAACCAAATCCTATGGCTCCAGAGAAAAGTGTGCAGTACAGAGTAATGCAAGAGAAGGGCAAGGCGTGGCTAACTGATGAGGATATGGACCCTTACTTCACAATGGAGCTGTGCAGTGCACATTTACATTGCATGTCTGTCAAGAATTCTTGGATGTATCCAGAAATGGCTACATCCTAGAACAATAATGACATACTGAAATTTAATGGCATGAAAACAAACAAAATCCATCCACTCTCAATGCAATAAACTTGTGACTGTAGCATCCCCCAACATTATTTGGGTGATGAAAGATTGAAGGACATTTAGGCAAGTGAAGTTACCAACTGACTAAATTATCTTTTATGATAATTTTCTCAGAAAGATCCCAGAATACTGATCCTATCAATAAGTCCATATTTTATATTTCATTCCAAAAGACAAACTAGAATATCTCAGACTGGATCCAGGTGAAAAACAAACAAAACAAAAACGGGTTAAGAGAGCTTACTGGAGATCTAGTAGTGACCTGTGTGAACCTATTACCTGCTTCTTTTCTTTTTTTTTTTTCTTTTTTGAAGTAAAACCAATATCACTGTCCTGGTATACAGAACAAAACTGGGGAAAGCTCCTTTAGAAGCTCCTGAGCCATCATGTGGGGAGCAGCATTCAGACAGGCTTAATAGTCCAAAAGTCTATTAAAGTCACAAGCACACACCCTGTGCTTAGTAATTACCGAGTACACTTATGCTAATTAGTCCAGATTTACAGATTAGCAATGCATTTTAACGATTTAATTATAATCCCAATGTGATATATAAGGGATGGAATTGAACATTGCAATGCTGTTACTGATTGGAGCTTCTTTGTTTTCTTATTATTTTTAAAGGTGTGCACACATGGGTTGGGGGAGAGGGAAGAGATTTATAGGCGTTCTAGGAATGCTCATGTAATAGATCCCTGGCTTATGATAAAATAACTAGAGCAGAAAACTCTAGCATTGTACATTCAACAGAAGGAGTTTCCAAAAAGGGTTCGGTCTCTGAAAGGATAAACTGATTAAGGGGCTATCTACCTCCAAATGCCCTAGTAAGGGCCACTTAATAAAGAATTTTGTTAATATTGGTAAAATTTAGCCAGTGTTAAGGCATAGTAAGCTAATCGGAGACAAAGATAACGTATAAGTAATAGCTTTTAAGAAATTCACTTATTTGAATTGCTCATTTAGCACCCCCTGTCATTTAATTGAGAGTAGGATCTCCAGGAGAGACCAAAAGCTTGATACGAGTTTAGCAGAAAGAAAAGGAAAAAGAGTTGGCAGAACAAGGCCCTGGTTACACTTTCCCTGGCTTTGGGAGTTACAGCATGAGGGCATCAGGGCCGGGAGAGAGAATATCAAAGACAAATTTTATTCACTTCCAAATTTGGCTCTAGTTAGTTTTATTATTCACTTCACCAGGAAACCTGAAACTAGAGAGATAAGCCCTTACATTTTTATAACACGTTCTAACTTTGTAATGAGCTCTGTTCATTATCACTTTTGATCTTCACAGAACCCTGTGAAGTTAGCAGAGTCAGGTTTTATTACATCTATTTGGCAAATAGCCACCTGCATTGTCATCTTCTTCACTTTTGTGGTGGATCATTCTTAAGCAGGGAAAAGGCTCAAGAAATTGCATAGATACTTAAAGAGATAAACTGCTAAATTAAAACAAAGATAACACTGTTCTATCTGGATTGTGTTTTCAAAGCAACTTTATTTAGGTAGAACTGACATATATAATATAACTGCACATATTGAAAGTATACTCTTTGATAAGTTTTGACATATGTACATACCTGCCAAACTATCACCACAATCAAGATGATGAGTATATCCAACACCTGCCAAAAGTGTCTTCCTGCCTCTTTGTATTTCTTCCCTCCCTGTCTTCCCTACTCTGGTTTTTTACTTTCTTCTTCTTAATTTGAATTTCATATGCCCTTCTTCTAGTTTCTTAAGGTAGAAGGTGAGGTCATTGATTTGAGATCTTTCATCTTTTCTGACACAGGCAGTGAGTGCTATAAATTTCCCTCTAAGTACTACTTTGGCAGTAACCCCAAACTTTGATCAATTGTGTTTTCAATTTTATTTGGGTCAAAATACTTTCTAGTTTCTCTCTGGAATTCTTCCTTGACTCATGGGTTATTTAGAAGTATGTTATTTAGTTTACAGATATTAGGGGATTTTCCAGATATTTTTCTACTACTTATTTAGAATGCAATTCCATTGTGGACACAAAATATCCTTTTTATGACATGAATCCTCTGAAATGTATTGAGACTTGTTTTATGGCCCAGAATATGGTTTGTCTTGATAAATGTTCTATGTGTACCTGAAAATAATTTGCATTCTGCTGTTGGATAGAGTGCTTGCTCTATAAATTAGGTTAAGTTGATTGGCAGTATTTATTATTATTATTATTATTATACTTTAAGTTCTGGGGTACCTGTGCAGAATGTGCAGGTTTGTTACATTGGTATACACGTGCCATGGTGGTTTGCTGCACCCATCAACCCATCACCTACATTAGGTATTCCTCTGAATGCTATCCCTCGCCTAGCACCCCAGCCCCCGACAGGTCCCAGTGTGTGATGTTCCCCTCCCTGTGTCCATGTGTTCTCACTGTTCAAACTCCCTCTTATTCTCATGAGTGAGAACATGCAGTGTTTGGTTTTCCATTCTTGTGTTAGTTTGCTGAGAATTATGGTTTCCAGTGTCATCCACGTCCTTGCAAAGGACGTGAACTCATCCTTTTTTATGGCTGCATAGTATTCCATGGTATATATGTTCCACATTTTCTTTATCCAGTCTGTCATTAATGGGCATTTGAGTTGGTTACAAGTCTTTGCTATTGTGAACAGTACCACAATAAACATACGTGTACATGTGTCTTTATAGTAGAGTGATTTATAATCCTTTGGATATATACCCAGTAATGGGATTGCTGGGTCAAATGGTATTTCTGGTTCTAGATCCTTGAGGAATTGCCATACTGTCTTCCACAATGGTTGACCTAATTTACACTCCCACCAACAGTGTAAAAGCTTTCCTGTTTCTCCACATCCTCTCCAGCATCTGTTGTTTCCTGACTTTTTAATGATTGTCATAATAACTGATGTGAGATGGTATCTCATTGTGGTTTTGATTTGCATTTCTCTAATGACCAGTGATGATGAGCTTTTTTTCATATGCTTATTGGCCACATAAATATCTTCTTTTGAGAAGTGTCTGTTCATATCCTTCACCCACTTTTTGATGGGGTTGTTTATTTTTTTCTTGTAAATTTGTTTAAGTTCTTTGTAGATTCTGGATATTAGCTCTTTGTCAGTTGGATAGATTGCAAAAATTTTCTCCCATTCTGTAGGTTGCCTGTTCACTCTGATGATAGTTTCTTGTGCTGTGCAGAAGCTCTTTAGTTTAATCAGATCCCATTTGTCTATTTTGGCTTTTGTTGCCATTGCTTTTGGTGTTTTAGTCATGAAGTCTTTGCCCATGCCTATGTCCTGAATGGTATTGCCTAGGTTTTCTTCTAGGGTTTTGATGGTTTTAGGTCTAACGTTTAAGTCTTTAATCCATCTTGAGTTAATTTTTGTATAAGGTGTAAGGAAGAGATCCAGTTTCAGCTTTCTGCATATGACTAGTCAGTTTTCCCAGCACCATTTATGAAATAGGGAATCCTTTCCCCATTTCTTGTTTTTGTCAGGTTTGTCAAAGATCAGATGGTTGTAGATGTGTGGCGTTATTTCTGAGGCCTCTGTTCTGTTCCATTGGTCTATATATCTGTTTTGGTAACAGTACCATGCTGTTTTGGTTACTGTAGGCTTTTAGTATAGTTTGAAGACAGGTAGCGTGATGCCTCCAGCTTTGTTCTTTTTGCTTAGGATTGTCTTGGCTGTATGGGCTCTTAAGTTCCATATGAAATTTAAAGTAGGTTTTTTTCAATTCTGTGAAGAAAGTCAATGATAGCTTGATAGGGATAACATTGAATCTATAAATTATTTTGGGCAGTATGGTCATTTTGATTATACTGATTCTTCCTATCCATGAGCATGGAATCTTTTTCCATTTGTTTGTGTCCTCTTTTATTTCCTTTAATAGTGGTTTGTAGTTCTCCTTGAACAGGTCCTTCACATCCCTTGTAAGTTGTATTCCTAGGTATTTTACTCTCTTAGTAGCAATTGTGAATGGGTGTTCACTCATGATTTTGCCCTATGTTTGTCTGTTCTTGGTGTACAGGAATGCTTGTGATTTTTGCAGATTTATTTTGTATCCTGAGACTTTGCTGAAGTTGCTTATCATCTTAAGGAGATTTTGGGCTGAGACGATGGGGTTTTCTAAATATATAATCGTGTCATCTGCAAACAGAGACAATTTGACTTCCTCTTTTCCTAACTGAATACCTTCTGTTTCTTTCTCTTGCGTGATTGCCCTGGCCAGAACTTCCAATACTGTGTTGAATAGGAGTGATGAGAGAGGGAAATGAGGTCTCTGCTAACTTCTCTCAGGCTGTTGCAATAATCTAGATTAGAGCTGATGAGGTTTTATTATGGTACTAACAATGAAAAATAAGGAAACTAACCTAAAGAACATAAAAACCAAAATAATTTAGAGACGAATGTGGTATGAGGGGAGGAAAGAGAAGATCTTAGGATGTTTTCAAAACAGTCAAGAAATATATATGTACGATCTAAGAATGATACAATAGACTTTGGATACTTGGGGTAAAGGTAGGGGGGGTGAGGAATAAAAGACTATACATTGGGTACAGTGTATACTGCTTGGGTGATGGGTGCACCAAAATCTCAGAAATCACCACTAAAGAACTTATTCATGTAACCAAACACCAGCTGTTCCCAAAAACCTATTGAAATAAAAAATAAATTAAATGGTATATATATGTATGCCCTGATTTCCAGGACCCTATTTAAATTTAACACAATGATTTAACATGAAAGTGCAAAAACACACTTTCGATTTACAATATTATCAACTTGGAATGCTTTATCAGGACTTAACGCCATCATAACTTGGGCACCTACATTCATTTTCTATTGCAGTATGTAGTAGACAGAACGACCCCCTCAAAGATATCTGCAAACCATTCCCCAGAACCTGTTAATGTTACCTTATATGGAAGAATGAACTTTGCAGATGTGACTAACTTAAGAATGGAGAGAGAATTCTGATTTATCTGGGTGGGTGCAGTATTATCATGAGAGTCTTGATAAGAGGGAGGTGAGAAAGTCAGAGTCAAAATAAAGGTATGATGAAGGAAGCAGAGGTCATAGAGATAGACAAAAACCCGAAGTTGATGTACTACTGGCTTTGAAGATGGAGAAAGGGGCCATGAGTTAAGGAGTGCAAGTGATCTCTACCCTAGAGGCTCCAGAAGGAGCCCAACCCAGCTAGCACATTGGTTTTTAGAATTTCTGACCTCTGGAATAAGACAATAGTGGATTGTTTTAAGTCATATGTTTGTGATGATATGTTACAGCAGCAATAGGAAACAAATACACTGTGTAACAAATTACCCCAAAGTTAGTGACTTAACACAGCATACATTTATTATCTCACAGTTTCCATAGTTCAGAAGTTTGGATGTGCCTTAAGTAGGTTTACTGCGTGGTGTCTCACAAGGCTGCAGTCAAGCTGTCAGCCAATGTTCTTATCTAGAATCTCCACTGGGGAATAATCCATTTCCAAGCTCATTCAGTTTGTTGATAGGCTTCATCCCCTTCACAGCTGTAGAACTCAAGTTCCCATTTTCTTGCCAACTGTGGACCAAAGTCTGCTTTTAGGAATTAGAGTCTGTCTGCAGTTTCTTGCCATGTGGCCCTCTCTGAAGGCCCTTTTACAGCATGTGTGTTTGTGCGTGTGAGCACATATGTAATCACAGGAGTGACATCCCATCATCTTTCTCATCTTCTACTAGTTAGAAACAAATTACAGATCATTGCCACACTCCAGGAAAGGACATTATACAGGGTGTGAAGGTGGGGGCCATCCTAAGTTATGTTGGCCATACTTGATGTTTAAGAATCACAATTAATCCTGTCGTCTTCTGTTAGTAAAATTTTGAATCAGGAGCTTCGAGCTTGGCAGAGATGGGGAAGCTAAAGTTCATGAGAGCATATATATGTTCTTCAAAATACATATGCTAGAATGTTTATAGCAACCATATTTTGGACAGCTAAAAAATAGAGAAACTACCCAATTTACCCTCAGTAGTAGATTGGATACAATTAGTATTACTTTGAAGGAATGTACAATAAACAGAAATGAACGTGAACATTCTAAAACTATGTTCAACCATATGAATGAACCTCTAAAACATAATATTGAGAAAAACTAGATATAAGAATGCATACTGAAGGGTTCAATATGTATAAAGCACAAAAACACATAAAATGAATCTATACTGTTGCAAATGATAACATTTCCTTTTTAAAATTTTGTATATATACCACCTTTTATTTGTTCATCTGTTGATGGACACTTAGGTTGCTTCCATGTCTTGGCTATTGTGAAAAATACTGAAATTAACATGGGAGTGTAGATATCTGACATACCAATTTCAATTCCTTTGGATATATACTCAGAAGTGGGATTGCTGGATCACATAGTAATTCTATTTTTAGTTTTTTGAAGAACCTGTATACTATATTCTAAAATAGCTGTACTAATTTACATTCCCACCAATAGTGTACAATGGTTCATTTGTTCCCCCATATCCTCACTAACACTTGTTATCATTTGTCTTTTTGACACAGCCTTTCTAGTAGGTGTGAGGTGATAATCCCATTGTGATTTTAATTTGCAATTACCTGATGATTAGAGATGTTGAATATTTTTCATATATCGGTTGGTCACTTGTATCTCTTTTGCGAAATATCAGTTCAGATCCTTTGCCCATGTGTTAACTGGGTTATTTGTTTTCTTGCTATTGAGTTGAGTTTCTTATATATTTTGGATATTAGCCCCTTATGATAGAACTGAAGAACATTATGCTAAGTGAAATAAGCCAAGAAAAGACACATACTGTGTGGTTTCACTTATTTGCGGAATCGAAAAATGTCATAATCTGTTAAAATGACTATTATAAAAATGCAGAAAATAACAAATGTGTCAAGAATGCAGAGAAAGGGGGACACTCCTACACTGTTAGTGGGAATGTAAATTAGTGCAGCCGCTATGGAAAACATGAAGCTTCCTCAAAAACCTAAAAATGGAACTACATGATCCAGCAATCCTACCACTACGTATATATGCAAAGAAAGGAAATCAGTGTATCAAAGGGATACCTGCACTTTTATTTATTTCAGCACTATTCACAGTAGCTATGATATGGAATCAATTCAGTTGTCCATCAACAGATAAATGGATAAAGTAAATGTGGCATATATACACAACAGAATATTATTCCACCATAAAAAGAATGAAACCCTGTCATTTGAAACAATATAGATGGAATTGGAGGTCATTATGTTAAATAAAATAAGCCAGGCACAGAAAGACAAATGTCGCATACTTTCATTCATGTAGGAGCTAAAAATTGATTTCATGGAGTTACTGAATAGAATGATGTTTATCAGAGGTTGGGAATGGTAGTGAGGAGGGAGACATAAAAAGGAGTTGGTTAATGGATACAAAAACAGAAGGAATAAGATCTAGTATGTGGTGACACAATAGGGCAAATATAGTTAACAATAATGTATTATATTTTAAAATAGCTAGAGGAGAGGATTTCAAATATTCTCAACATAAATATTTGAAATGGTGGATATCACAACTATCCAGATTTCATCATTATATATTGTATACTTTTTCAAAATATCACATGTATCCCATAAATATATATAGCTATTATATATCCATAACAAGACAAATTAAAAAAATAAAAAGTTAATATCATAGAAACCAAATAAAAAGCTGGTTACCAGAGGCATGGAGAGAGGATGGTAAGGGAATGGGGAATGGGGAAATGTTGATTAAAGCGTACAAAGTTTCAATTAGATTGTAGGAATAATCTTTAGTGATCTATTACATTGCATGATGACCACAGTTAATAAGAAGGTATTGCTGGTAAACCAAACCCAACAAAACATCAAAAAAAAAAAAATTCACCATGATCAAATGGGTTTCATTCTAGGGATACGGGGATGGTTCAACTTACACAAGTCAATAAATGTGATTCATTATATAAACATAATTAAATGCAAAAGCCATATGATCATCTTAATAGACACAGTAAAAGCATTGATAAAATCCAGCATCTCTTTATGATAAGAACGCTCAACAAACTAGGCAAAGAAGAAACATACTTCAAAATAATAAAAGCCGTATCTGACAGACTCATAGCCAACATCATACTAAATAGGGAAAAGTTGAAAGCATTCCCGCTGAGAAGTAGAGCAAGACAAGGATGCCCATTTTCAACACTTCTAGTCAATGTAGAACTGGAAGTCCTAGCCAGAGCAATCAGGCAAAAGAAAGAAAGAAAGTACATACAAATTGGAAAAGAGGAAGTCAAACTGTTTGCTGATGATATGATCTTATATCTAGAAAACCCTCAAACTCCTCCAGAAAACTTCTAGATCTGATAAACTCAGTAAAGTCTCAGGTTACAAAATCAATGTACACAAAATGGTAGCAATGCTAAACACCAACAATGACCAAGCTGAGAATCAAATCAAGAACTCAGTCCCTTTTACAATAGCTACAAAAATACCTCAGAATATATTTAACCAAAGAAGTGAAAGATCTCTACAAGGAAGGCTACGAAACACTGCTGAAAGAAATCATAGATGACACAAACAAATGGAAACACATCCCATGCTCATGGATTGGAAGAATGTATACAGTGAAAATGACCATACTGCCCAAAGCAATCTATAGGTTCAATGCAATTCCCATAAATATACCATCATCATTTTTCATAAAATTAGAAAAAAATACTAACATTTATATGGAGCCAAAAAAGAGCCCAGATAACCAAAGCAATCCTAAGCAAAAAGAGCAAATCTGTAGGCAGCATATTATCCAATTTATATTTATACTAGAGGGCTACAAGGCTATATCAGCATTGTACTGGTATAAAAGTAGACATATAGACTAATGGATCAGAGTAGAGAACCCAGAAATTAAGCCAAATACTTACAACCAACCGATCTTTCATAAAGCATACAAAAACATAAATTGGGGAAAGGACACCCTATTCAATAAATGGTACTGAGAAAACTCTCAAGCCACATGTAGGAGAATGAAACTAGATCCCCATCTCGCACCTTATACAATAATCAACTCAAGATGGATCAAAGACTTAAATATAATACCTGAAACCATAAAAAATCTAGAAGAATACCTGGGAAAAACTCTTCTGAATATTGACCTTGGCAAAGCATTTATGACTAAGACAAAAACAAACAAATGCAGCAAAAATAAAGATAAATAGATGGGGCCTAATTAAACTAAAAGGCTTCTGCACAGCAAAAGAAATCATTATCAGAATTAACAGAGAACACACAGAATGGGAGAAAATACTTTTAAATTATGCACTTGAAAAAAGACTAATATGCAGAATCTACAAGGAACTCAAATCAGCAAGAAAAAAATCAACTAATCCCATTAAAAAGTGGGCAAAGGACATGCATAGACATTTTTCAAAAGAAGATATACAAATGGCCAACAGATATATGAAAAAATGTTCAACATCGCTAATCATCAGAGAAATGCACATTAAAAAACAATGAAATACCAGCTTAACCCAGTCAGAATGGTCATTATTAAAAAGTCAAACAACAATAGATGTTGGTGTGGATGCGGTGAAAAGAGAATGCTCTTACACTGCTGGTGGCAGTGTAAATTAGTACCACCTCTATGGAAAACAGTGTGGAGATTCCTTAAAGAACTAAAGGTTGATCTACCATTCAATGCAGGAATCCCATTACTGAGTATCTACCCAAAGGAAAATAAGTCATTATATCAAAAGACACCTGCACACCTATGTTTATTGCAGCAAAATTCACAATTGCAAGGATATGGAATCACCCTAAGTGCTCATCAACTGATGAGTGGATAAAGAAAATATTATATATATTGCATATACACCATGGAATACTACTCAGCCATAAAAAGAATGAAATAATGCCTTTTGCAGCAACTTGGATGGAACTGGAGGCCACTATTCTAAGTGAAGTAACTCAGAAATCAAAAACCAAATATTATATATCCTCACTTAAAAGTGAGAACTAAGCTGTGGGTACATGAAGGCACACAGAGTGGTATAATGGAAATTGGAGACTCAGAAGGGGGTAGGGGTGGAGGGGGATGAGGGGTGAAAAACTACCTATTGGGTACAATATATACTACTCTGGTGACAGGTGCACCAAAAGCCTAGACTTCACCACTATACAGTTTACCCATGTAACCAGAAACTACTAGTACCCTTAAAGCTATTAAAAAGTTAAAATATGACACTAATAATGTATGTTTTAAAATATCTAAAATAGATTTATGACATTCTTACAACAAAATGATAAATTCGTTTTTTTGTTTGTTTGTTTGTTTTTGAGGTGGAGTCTCAGTCTATTACCCAAGTTGGAGTGCAGTGGCATGATCTTGGCTCACTACAACCTCCACCTCCTGGGCTCAAGTGATTCTTATTCCCCAGCCTCCCAAGTAGCTGAGATTACAGGTGTGCCACCATGCCCAGCTAATTTTTTTTTTTTTATAGTTTTGGTAGAGACAGGGTTTCGTCATGTTGCCCAGGCTGGTCCTGAACTCCTGGACTCAGGAGATGCACCCACCTTGGCCTCCCAAAGTGCTGGGATTACAGGCGTGAGCCACCGTTCTTAGCCACAAAATGATACATTGATGAGGTGATAGATCTGTTCATTAGGTTGATTGAATCTTTTTGTAATGTATACGTAGATCAAAACATCACATTGTATCCCATAAATATGCATAATTGTTATGGCAATTACAAATTTTAAAAACCTAAAAATTTAAAAGTTAAAAAAGAATATAAAAATGAACTTATGCTAGAAGTCAGTGTAGTTGTTACCCTTGGGTGATGGTGACTGGAAAAAAGCTGGAGAGGTTTTGTGGTGCTAGCAGTGTTTTATTTTTTGGCCTGGGAATTGGTTACATGGACATATTCGTGAAAATTTACTGTGCTGGATGCTTGTGATATGTGCATTTTCTTGTATGTATATTTTACTGCAATTAAAAGCTTTTAAGTCCAAAAGCAAAAAAAAAGGAAAAGTAAAAAGCCAAGGTTTTGACTGGTGGAATCCAGTGAGATGTATGACAGTGGCCTAAGGGCAGCAAGGACTGTAGTAGAGTGGTTCAGCTGGATAATCTGTTCAAAGTAGGGACACAAAATTGCAGCCAGAGAGCTGCCTAGGGTTGGCACTTGGCACCTTTTCAGGAGTTATACAGTGTTCCCCAAGCCCTGCATTCAGTACCTAGTGGAGGTGACCTTGAGAGTGCTGGTGTTTATGGCTTCTCTCCTGTTACATAAGACAGTTTTTAAAGCAAGCGGTCTGTGGATGTGCAAAATGGACCTCCCCCTCCTAGGCACCTGGTAAACTGGTAGTGTGGCCTCAAGGAGCCTTCTATACCTGTAAGAAACCCATGTTGGCTGGGTTCCTTAGGGGCCTTCTTGTGAGCTCACCATAATCTGTCATCTGATGCTAGTGGGAAGTAGCAGGGCCTAAGATGGGAACAACCACTCAAACACTTGCTGAGGTCATTAGGTTCCCCGGTGGTGCATTCTGGTTTGTGGCTTTAAGTCACAGGATTCATTTTGGCCTTCATGGACCTTTTATTTACTTTTTAGGGCTCTATTTCCCACTGGAGTCCAGAGGAAGCAGCAAGAAGATGGCACAAAGACAGAGTCCTCCACTAGTGAGCCTCTTTATCTTCCTTCTACAGAAGCTCTGTGCAGAAACAGCAACTCAGGCTGTCCCTTAAGCAGCTTCATTGTCAAAGGCTCAATAGAATTCTCCTTCTGAACAAAGGGAGATACATTTCTTTATCTGTCTAATTAATGCTTAGACTTAAAAAGAATGTATTCAGTCTACAGCCTAGAGAGGATGAGCTACCTGAAATAAAAAAGTATTTTCCTTTGGAAGAAAAATAAAATGTTGATGCTGTCTCTGCTGTATGGATTTTTACATCAGTTAGGGAGCTTGATAAATAGATACTAGAAAAAAATTCCAGGAGGTCTATTCTACCCCAGCCTAGACATTCAGGCTCCAATTCCCATTATCTAGCAGTCCAGTGGGTTGAAATTGAGCAAATGCAGATCACTGTGAGATACACTAAATGTGTGTTGCACCAACCACTGTTTAATATGTGCAATGCTTTCTTCCCTCACAGTTATGCATTTTCTAGTCTTGTGCCAAAAGACCAATCATCAAAATATAGTATGCTGGTGGGGAGCAAAAACAAATATAGAATGCATTCAAACATTGTCTTGCAGATCAGTTCTAAACTGACCCTGCTGGCTTAGGGAACTCGGTCCATGGATCTGCTAAAGCTTATCACCCTAAATAAATCTCTTCTCTTTCCCTTTCAAACCTCCAACCACAATGTGTCCCTGCTATTTCTGCTTCTTTTTGTCTTGCTGTCTGTCTCTTTTCTACTACTTTCTGGGTAATTGGACCATGGTATCTTCCTTGTCACATCACATGTGATCATTTAAATATCCCACAAGAGCCAGAAAACAAGTAAAAATCATGCTACAGCACAATAAATGTTTAGTATTTTAACTTGATGAAACAATATTTCAAAATAGTTTAGCAAAAAGACATGGAATCATTGTAACATGCACTGACAGAGAATAATCTAACAATTGAAATAGCTGTGGGCTTGTATTCTATATGTACTATAAAGCTCAGCCTTCAACTATGAGAGACGCTATGAACATAAAGTGATAAGCACAAAAAAAAGAGAAGCCAGGTAGCAGAGCACATTCTTCTATTCTGCTCCCTTGGAAAACAGATAGGTGTTTCTATAACTGAAGTGAAGCCTGTATTCCCTAGATTCTCTCCTTCTGAGACCAAAGATCCTCTCCAGAGCTAGCAAATTCAGGTTTCATCCACAGGCATTATACCTTGTCAGAAATTTCAGTCCTGCTTCCCTCCTTTAGATTGGAATCCATTTTCCCCAAAGCACCTGGTCCAGCGCCACCCTTTTGCTGCATTCTTGGCTAGATGTTAGCAGAGCTACCCCTAGGCACAGCTTTGACTTAGGCTTTCCTGTCAGTGTCTATCACAAAAGGTCATCTGGTTGGGAGGTGTGAGGCATGAAGCTTTATGATCTAACACAGCAGTGCTGTCTAACCAAGACATATAACTCCAAGGAGGAAAAAGAAGGAAGTTAACAGAGGAGTGAGAGACTTGGTAGCAGAGAAGCTACAGCTCATCAGCCATGGAATTGCCCACAGAGCCTGCAAACTCAGTCGCTACCCCAGAGGCATTGCTCTAATCTTCCTAACTGTTCCAGTTCTTCTCATTTTCTGTACTCACTCATGTGGAGCTTTGTTTGCTTTAAAAGATTATTGTTTCAGTCCATTCTGGCTGCTATAACAAAATATAAAATTTTTGCTTATAAACAATAGAAACTTATGTCTCATAGCTCTGGAGGCTAGGAAGTCTAAGATCAAAGTGATGGCAGATTCAGTGCCTGCTGAGGGCCCACTTCCTGGTTCATAGATAGCCATCTTCTCACTGTGTCTTTGCATGGCAGAAGGGGTGAGGGATCTCTCTGGGGCCTAATCACCTCTCAAAGGTTCCACATCCTAATAACATTTCCTTGGGGGTTGGAAATTCAACATGTTAATTTTGGGGGAATATAAACATTCAGACCATAGCAACTCTCTTGCCTGAAGCTAGTTGCATCTTTTTGTTTTGAATTTTATGGTAACCACACCTAGAGTCTGCCACCTGAGTCATCTCATTTGGAAAGTCAAAGGTATGAAGTTTTGTGTAACTTCTATAGAAAGACATTAATACTATGACCCTGACTAACCAAGAAATAGTATTACAAAAAGAGAAGGGGGTAAGGAGAAATATAGAGTCCTACCCCCTCACCCTCCCCAGCCTTCCCAACTTTTCCATTCTGCTTTTTCCATCTGTCTGCAAGCTGTGAAATGATCATTAGAGCCTATAACAGCAGGCCTCACCCCCTGCAACCTCAGAGTCCCTTCCTCCCATACATGTGTACAAAATAATCTCCTTTTGATTTGTGTTCATTGTACAACTCCCATTCCTGAAAGTTTCATCCTCAGTCCTCATCTCTGACAAATACTCAGGGGAAAAGGGTACCTCACTCGTCTCTCTATCACCCATCTTTGACCACTCCTAGGAGGCCTCCTCCTGTCAGACATTCCAACTACTTCTTTTCAGGTTTCTCTGCCCCATGAGCCCAGCCTTCTGCTAAAATTCTCCTTTGGAAATGTTTTTAAAAAAATCTATTTCTGTATTCTGATAGACAAACTTGTATTTTCCCCCTTTACACTGCTCCCCACTATTGTGGAATCCTAACTATTACACAGTGGATAAGTATCATTTACTCATTAGTATATGTCTTCACTGTCTGGGTTAGCTGTAAACCAAATTGTGAACTGCTTATTGAGCACTCATGATCTCCCAGCATTATACCAACATCTCATTTAAACACCGGGACATCCCTATGAAGTAGGCATCATTATCTTTGTTGCATAGGTGAGGAAATTAATATCCAAAAAGGTAAAGTAAATTATCTAAGATTAAGTGACAGAGTCAAGAGTCAAAGCTAAGGCTGCCTGACTCCAGAAGCTTTCTTTTAACCAGCTCCCTGCAGAGGCTATTTGGCAGAGTTTGGCCCAAGTGGTATTATCCATCCTTTATTATTCCCCCGTGTCTCCGTCTCAGCTCCACCTGGGTACCTGGCACCCTCAGGTTTCTCCAGGGCCTTTCTGGCATTGTACTTTATGTGACTTTCATCTGTCTATCTCCTCTGGAGGAAAAGTGGGAGCTAGAAAAAAGCACCAGAAAGAGACATGTCTAGGTAGGCTATCTCAGTTTATAAAATTTCCTGGTCAGGGATGGACTTTGAAGTGAAGAGGTGTTCTTTGCTCCTCAAATGATGGGACAGAGATGAGTGCTGACTCCATGTGTTAAGCTAGGCTGGAAACCACATTTGACATGTTTTAAAGTCTTACAGTTTGGAGAAGGAGCTCAAGAAATGGTACTGGTGCTTTATCTCATGCTTCTTAGCATCCTGCCACTGGCAATACTCTGAAATCCTAGAGGAGACTCCCTGGGTTCTCCCAAGAAATGTCTATGCTCTCATATCTTTTGTTTCCTTGTGCTTCTACTAGAGTACCCATTGCATTTCCTAGTCTTTCCCAGTTAGTTTTGTCCTTCTCATTTCCCCTGTATACTAAATCTTCTTAAAGCCTGGGGACCACATCTCCTACGTAGTCTAGCATGGTGCCTCACTTTAAGTAGATGTCCTATATATCTCTGTTGGATTGAAATAATGTCAAAAGTATAAGTGCTGTTTGAAATTTCAGATTTTGTTGCAGGCTAGAGAGAGCTCCCTATTTGACATAAGGCAGGCTTTCATTACAAAAACCATAGATTCTTCTTTCTTTTTTTCTTTCCCTATTATTCCCTTCTCTGGCTCCTTGCTTCCTCCCTCTCCCATAACACACCATCTGATGTAAGGCACAGAGAAAGCTAGAAAAGATAAAGAAATCCCAAAGTGAAATCTTGGCATGGAAGCACAGTGTTTTGAATCAGCTCTATACATTAATAACAGGAACCAGTGAAGGGGCATTCTTCAGGTTGAAACGAATGCCCTGAGATTAATAGCTCTTAGGTTCCTGATGGATCCCTCCGTCTCTTTTTGGGCCTTGGCAAGAAAACAGTTCCTGGATTCATCTGTGATCATAGGGCCACAGAGATCACATCACAGGGAAAGGCACTAAGGGGACCTGCCTTATTGTGCTTTCCATTCCTGGGGAGCTGGGCCTCTGAGTAATTGAGGGTCATGGTAATCGGGGGCACACACAGGGTTGCCATAGCTAGCGATTAAACCTCTTCCAACTGTGTGTTAGTTTCCAATTGTCAAGGGACAATAGGTGATACAGCTGCAGTTGGATCTTGCTTTTTGTTAATGTCTGCATGTTGAAAGCCTGGCAGAGAAAACCTTAATGGGAGAATTGTGGCAAATGGAATAACCCTCAGCCAGGTCACAGCATGATCTGAGCATCCACAGAGCTTATAGGAACTTAGAGAGTCTAAAATGTAGTGACAGAGGTGCAATGTGGACCTGTCTGCTGACATTGTGTGCTCTTAAATTGGACAGAAAAACATTGGCTCAGTCACTTTGAGAAAACATGACAGGATTTTCAGTTGGCATTTGCTTTTGAGGCTGGGTGGCATGGTAAGGCCCACAAGATGCCTGATGAGTTACATGGAATTGAGAGTGTCACTTTGTTTTGGTTAGGTACCACACTGGGGCCTATTTGATGGACAACAGAAAACTCACAGCAGTGTACTGTATTCCTTTTCCTAGAATATCTACCATTCCTGTTACTGATAAATTATAAAGCCAAAACCTAGATGAGATCTCTCCAAAGTCCACCACTACATTATTATCCCAATAATGAATATTAATAATGCTATTGTTATGATTACTAATCACAGTATTAATCATAGAAAAGTCAAACATTAATATAGAATTAACAGTGAACTAGGAAGGGGGTACAGAAACATTTTAAACTTTGCTCCCAGCCCCATTCTCAGTCAGGATCCTAATTGTCAGAAAGTCTTAAAGATTTTGAGTGACCACCTACCTATGACTTTCCTTTGTTTCTTTCTTCCTTCCCATCTAATTGAGCTGAAATACCTGTCACACACTCATGGCTTGGACCCCATTATAGACCCCCTGTAAACAAGAATAAAGGTAGGAAAAGAGGAAAATGTATGTTTCTCCAGCCTGGTACATAAAAATCAAGAATTCAAAATTTTTGAAGTTTGGCATGATTATCAAGGAGTGCTGTCATGGCCTGGTTTGAAAATCAACAAATGAGATAAGACAGTAAAAAATATAGTATCAACTGGGTGTGGTGGCTCACGCCTGTAATCCTGGCACTTTGGGAGGCAGAGGTGGGTGGATCACCTGAAGTCAGGAGTTGGAGACCAGCCTGGCCAACGTGGCGAAACCCTGTCTCTACTAAAAATACAAAAGTTAGCTGGGCCTGGTGGTGCGTGTCTGTAGTCCTACTTACTCGGGAGGCTAAGGCAGGAGAATCCCTTGAACCAGGGAGTTGGAGTTTGCAGTGAGCCAAGATCGCGCCACTGCACTCCAGCCTGGCAACAGAGCAAGACTGTCTCAAAAAAAAAAAAAGAAAGAAAGAAAAAAATATATATATATAATCAAAGACTACCATGGGCATAAATGGAAGGATATAGCCTCAAGCTAATTTATATCGTTTCTTATTATCTTTCCATTACCACCCCCTGCTTGGTTATATGCCTGTTGTATCTAGGAGGGGGACAGATTTAGAAGAAGGGGACCGGAGAGGTGGGGCCTATAAAAGCTTCGTGAATGCCTCTCTCCCTGAAACAGTCTTGAAGTGTGGATGTTGATATTTATGATGAGGAATTTGTTATGTGTCCATATTACTTATATAGATTCTGGTTGGTCAGTCTCCATTCTCTGATTCCATTTGCATTTATTACCCCAGGATCCTAGATGCCATGGCTGTAGGGGCAATGAGTCCTGGCTATGGTAAAAATAAATGTGTCTGGATCATTCTCTTCTCTCATTAATGTTATTTAATGATCAGATTAATTTAACTTAAACCAAGATTAGAATGGGGGTGGCTGGATAAATGGAAGCTTCAGGGAATACTCACCAAGAGTTGTTAATACACTGCTTAGATATTTTTTCTGTGCTCTACCTTGTAACATCTTGAGTTTTAAACATTTTTATTGTATATATTTAAGGTGTATAACATGATATTTTGATATACATATACAGTCACCCACCACATAATGATGTTTTAGTCAACCAAACATCAGACCACATATACAGTGATGGTCCCAAAGATTATAATACTGTATTTTCACTGTTCCTTTTCTATGTATAGATATGTTTAGACACATAAATACTTACCATTGTGTTACAATTGTCTACAGTTTTCAGTACAGCAACATGCTGTACAGGTTTGTAGCCTTGGAGCAATAGGCTATCCCATATAGCCTAAGTGTGTCTTAGGCTATACCTAGGTTTGTGTAAGTACACTCCATGATGTTTTCACAATGATGAAATCCCCATTGTTAAGTGATGCACTACTGTACATAGTAAAACAATTACTACAGTCAAGAAAATTAACATATCTCGTCTCATATAGTTAGCTTGTGTGTGTAGGAAGGGGTAGGGGTGCGTGTGTGTTGTGGGGGGTGGTAAAAGTACCTAAAATCCACCCTCAGGAAATTTTCACTATACAATACAATATTATTAACTATAGTCCTCATGGTGTACATTAGATTCCTAGACTTTGTACCTTTTGACCTGTATCTCCCCAACCTCCTGCCCCTGGTAACTAACATTCTACTCTCTGTTTCAATGTATTAAATTATTTTTTTCCTTTTGCTTGAAAAGGCCATTGATCTTAAGGGTATAATTTCTTCACTCTAGAAGATAGAGTCCTTTGGAGTCCCTATTGAATTTTTGTCCCTGTGTGGTTATAGTTTGCTTTTGTATTCATATTGCACATGTGATACCTTCTATTGCACTAGTCTTTTCCAGTTTATCTCATTGATAAATGAGGTTTAGGACATTTCCTGACTGCCCCAAGTAGAAGTTTAATTAGATACCTAATCAGCTGCTGTACATGTAGTCTGAAATGTGTATGTGTGTGTGTGTGTGTATATATATATATATATACTCTCTATCATTAGTATTGTCTATATATAGATATTGCTTTTGGACCTGTCAACTTTCTGATTTATTTATAAAAGAATTTTTTGTAAGGCACCAGTTATCCCCAACAGATGGTTTATTAACTAAAAATCAGCTTTAAAACAAACATGTCACAATTATTTTATTCTCTGCAGCAGAATTCCTACTGTTGATGAACTCCTAATTGGAATTTGGTTCTGGCAAGGAATGAAAAACAGAGACATACTGTGAGGACAGAGTGCCAAAAATAGCACGCTGAGTAATACAAAGGACCACAGCAGTCCCACCTCGTTTTTTCTTTAGGCCCCCTTTGTTTCCTTTCATGTGGAGGAGACAATTTGGCCTCAGTACAGTCTCATTTTGTGGACCAGAAATGGAAACACTAAGAGGCATGGTCCAAGCCATCAGTGAGGAACGATTCAAGAAATCTGATGAGTTCTGCCCCAGTTGTGCTGGAATTAATAAGGCCCCAGCTCAAGTCCCCTTCCTACTCCTTCATAAATACTCAGGATGACTGTTGCTAACGTGTCTCTAGAACTTCCCTATTGAAATCTGAACAGTTCTGGAGGGGAGTAGTATCAGTAGCAACATCAAAATGGCTAAAAACATCTGGACATTCGTTATAAGATAGGCTCTGTGCTGAACGCTAGACATACATGATCTCATCGAATACTGGCAAATCCCCTGACAAAACATCTGGTTTGCAGATGAAATCAAATGGAGGCACACAGTGATTTAATGACTATCTCAAGGTCAGGCAGCTAACAGCTGATAGAGCCAGCATTAGAAACCAGCTGTATTTGACTCCTAACCCTTATGCTACCAACCTGACACATTTTTATATGATCGTTAGCATATTAGTTTTCATTAATACAGTAGGCTGGATGTGGTTATTGGATTAGCAGTCACTCATCCATGTGCCTGAATTAATGGCACAAAGGACAGGGGAGTTTTACAATGGGGGCTCAGTGTGTGTGGGGGAAGCATGTGTGCCCACATGAAAATGCAAGAGTAAGTCCAGAGCAGGTTCTACACCTCATCTATTGAAGTACAGTAGTAAAAAATCCAAGATAGCGATGTGGGATATCAGCAGGGCCATCATGAAAATCCCTGAAATTAGGTGTTATTAATGATAATTTCTAATAAAGTAGTTTTACTGGCCCAATGACTGAAATCAGTACAAACTCTTCCTTTTAAGCACACTGACTGCCTCATTGTTGGCTGCACTGAAACATGTAGTTTGAAAAATCCTCCTATGCTTGACACATCTACCAGTTTTTGCTGGGGGAAACAATGCAGTCTCACGTCCCCGGGGATGTCACAGTGAAAGAACCCCAGGTGGTCTGCAAAATTATCAGCTTCCGAAAGGTAGACTTTTCTCTGAGCTGAGGGCGCCAGGCACACTTGGCTTCTAACTCACCATATGGCATGCGTTATTGGTCCGGGCTGCTCTGCTCAGTCTCTAGTGTGATGTGGCTCTTAGTGCTGTGGAATTATTTCCTTACTCAATTAAAAAAAAATCCTGCTCTAAATTCTCATCTGTTTCTCCCCACAACCCTCCCCCCACCCCACCCCTGTGCCAATCCCTTAGGCACTGAATGGATTTTTCTGCTTTGCGTCTTGCTTGTCGTTTCCTTTTGCTTTTCTATTCTAACACTTTTTCTCTTCTGACTTAAAAGTGCAGCAGGAAAATGGAGCAAGGTTGCATTCACTGAGCCTAGATTTGTACAAAGCAGTTAATTCCTAAGAGCCCTTCATTCCTTTTCTGAGGAAGGCTTTTGTTTTTTTGTCTTTTGTTTTTTCTCTTTTGCCATATTTTTCCAGGATTCCATTTTCACTAAAGTTTTTCAAGGCCAAAACCAAACAACCAAAAAAGAAATACACAAAAAACAAAATGAAGGTACTTTATTAGGAGACTCATTGAGTTTATTTGTGTAGCTTCTCAACCTTTGGCTTAGTTCTTCTCAGTCTCTAATCCAATCTCCTCTACGGTTGTGCTTGTATGTAGTTGTTCAAATAATCACTTTGCATTTTTATCATATTCCTCCTCTGGTTGGGAACCTCGAAGCCTGTGGGATTTCCCAAACTCAGGAAGATTCTCAGGCCCCAAACATTTCTCCCATGCATCCACTGCAGAGCTTGACAGTCCTAAGAGTTGAACGGTATCTCTTAAAGGCCCCAGTGAGCAGTGCAAATGGTTCCTGGGATAGATCCTACATGAATTTATGAGCATTGGTCTATCCAGAGTTTGCATCAGAATTACTTGGGGAGCTTGTTACAATGCATATTCCTGGGCCATACCCTTAATCTTCAGAATTAAAATATTAAAATGTGTGTGGGGGGGAGGGGACAGATGTCAGGCCCAAGAATCTGCACTTTAAAAATAAGCTCTTTAAATAGTATACACAGAAGTTAGAGAACAATTATCATAAAATTCTTAAGCAAGGAAGAAGTCTGATGAGACTTTTTTTTTCCTTTAATTTAAGAAACATCTGGTGATGATGTGGAGGTTTTCTGACCTGAAGCAAAACAAGGACTCAGATAGGAAAAGCAACTTAAAAACTATTGTAGAGGGAGCAAAATAACAGGTCACTGGCGGGAAACTAATAGCATATTCTGCTTTTAGATGTTAGAGAAGAAGTTGGAAATCTGAAATGCGTGGTTACAGTCCCTGAGACTCCAATGTCAGTCCTCTCCTGTAGCAAATTTCATCCTTTATTTGAAAATATTTTAGAGGACTGTTTATTCCCCCTTGTCCTTGTCCATTGCAAGGAAAGAGCTCACTTCTCCCATTTAGACTAGAACTCAGATATATAATGCCATATCTGTGTGAAGGATTGTGCTACTGAACCAGTGGATCCAAATAGTGGTTGTCAAAGTGTGATATTTTGATTGCCTCCACCTGAGTCAGCTAAAAATGGTGGTTAAAATGCAGATTCCTGGGCCTCAGACCTACTGAATTAGAATGGCTCCCCCAAATCTTCATTATAACTGGCTTTCCATGTGACACTGAGGTGTAATAAAGTTTGAAAGATAATATTTTACAGTATGTCTTTGCTCTTACTGGGAATTACCTTCCCTCTATCTCTGACTATGGAAATCTTGCTTATCCCTCGAGTCCCAGCCTTCTCTGATCCATTTGCTCCAATTCCAACAGATGTGACCTCTCCTTTTGCTATAGGGATAGAAAATATGGGGAGATATCATGGCTGGAGTGCAAGAGAGAGTTGAGGAGTACTAGGATGGAGCAGCTTGACTGGAAGTTGTGGTAGGGACCCAGAGTTTGTACTTGGAATGTTTGCACTTGAATTGAGATTGAAAAAAGGTAGGAAACCCATTAAAAAACTACAACAAAATTACCTATGCTGGTCTCAGCTGTGACTTCAGCCACCATGGTAATCATGTTTAGAGGTGAAGATTGGAGGTTATGTTAGGACTGAAGTCTAGAGTGGAAAATGAGACAAAATGCCAGCCACCTGACAACTGCACTTGGGGGAAGGAAGATGAACCAGCCTAGACTCTCCTTCTCCATCTTTGCCTTCAACATCACAATTGCCTGCCCAGGCTGCTTGGGCCACCCCATTTTGACAATAACAACTTATCCCTCATGCTTTCCTGCCCCTTTTATTTGAGAATATGATGATACACTTTTCCTGGGCTTTGCCACTGAAATCTTTGAAATCTTCAGAGGTCCTGGCGTAGAAAATAGTAGTACTAGAAGTAATCCATATTTGTTAGGAGGCCCAGGATATAGGGAGGTCTGTCCAGGAAAAAGTGAGGTTAGGGGACCACCTGCCTCACTGTGTTAGTCAGCTTGGGCTGCTAGAAAAAATACCATGGGCTGGGTAGCTTAAACAACAGAAATGTACTTGCTTACAGTTCTAGAGGCTGGGAAGTAAGATCAGGGTGCTGGCATAGTCTGTTTATGCTGAGGGACCTCTTCCTGGCTTGCAGATAGTCACTTTGTCCTGATACGGCCTTTCCTCTGAGTGCACGTAGAGCATGGATAATGGAGAGGGAGGGGGAAATGAAAAGAGGGAGTGAGAGAAGAGGAGTGGGAAGTAGAAGCGAGGGAGACGATAAGAGGAGAAAGAGGGAGGAGAGGGAAGGAAGAGAGGAAGAGTGGAAGAGAGAGGGTGGGACTGGGAAAAAGATGGGGAGAGGGAAAGGAGAAGAGGAAGAGTGGGGAAAAGTGAAGGCAAGGGGATGGAGAGATGAATGGAAAGAGACAGGGAGAGATGGAGGGAGGGAAGAGTAGAGAAAGAGAGCATATTCTCTTTTCCTCTTGCAAGGCCACCAATTCTATGGCATTAGGGCCCCACTTTTCTGACTTTGTTTAATATTAATTACCTCCTAAAGGCTTCACTCCAAATACAGTCACATTGGTGGTTAGGGTATCAACATATGAATTTTACGAGGACACAGTTCAATCTATAGCAATTAGCATCGCCTGTAAGTGCCTATTTGAAAGGCTCTGTCCCACATCTCCTCAATCAGAGTCTCAGTCAGGGTCCAGCCAGAGAGTCTGCAAGTACTTCAAGTAATACTGATGGACACTGATGTTCAAAAATCACTGCTTTAAAGGATATGCTTTGTTTGTATTTAGTTTACCTTTTGCCTGCTCTCAATTTTTTTGAAGTTTAATTTCACCCTATCACTTGGTGAGTAGCACAGTCCATATTTGTAATTACTCTTGGCTGAAGTAGGGCTTTCTTTCATGTGTCCTAAACTAAACCAGTGGTTCTCAAACTTCAGCGTGCATAGAAGTCAACTGGAATCTTGTTAAAATTAACATTCTAATTCAGTAGGTCTGTGGTGATGTCTGAGAGGCTATATTTCTTTTTAAAAAATTATTATTATTATACTTTAAGTTCTAAGGTGCATGTGCACAATGTGCAGATTTGTTACATATGTATACATGTGCCATGTTGGTGTGCTGCACCGATTAACTCGGTCATTTATATTAGGTATTCCTCCTAATGCTCTCCCTCCCCCCGCCCCAAGCCCCATGACAGGAACCAGTGTGTGATGTTCCCCACCCTGTGTCCAAGTGTTCTCATTGTTCAATTCCCACCTATGAGTGAGAAC